>NC_057395.1:13492981-13674137 GCF_019320065.1 Cervus canadensis | reverse complement strand
AAAATGGAATAAAGATCTAAATGTAAGACCAGAAACTATAAAACTCCCAGAGGAGAACACACGCAAAACACTCTCCAACATAAATCACAGCAGGATCCTCTATGATCTGCCTCCCAGAATATTGGAAATAAAAGCAAAAATAAACAAATGGGACCTAATCAAACTTAAAAGCTTTTGCACAACAAAGGAAACTATAAGCAAGGTGAAAGACAGCCTTCAAAATGGGAGAAAATAATAGCAAATGAAGCAACAGACAAAGGATTAATCTCAAAAATATTCAAGCAACTCCTGCAGCTCATTTCCAGAAAAATAAATGACCCAATCAAAAAGTGGGCCAAAGAACTAAATAGACATTTCTCCAAAGAAGACATACAGATGGCTAACAAACACATGAAAAGATGCTCAACATCACTCATTATCAGAGAAATGCAAATCAAAACCACAATGAGGTACCATTACATGCCAGTCAGGATGGCTGCTATCCAAAAGTCTACAAGCAATAAACGCTGGAGAGGGTGTGGAGAAAAGGGAACCCTCTTACACTGTTGGTAGGAATGCAAACTAGTACAGCCACTATGGAGAACAGTGTGGAGATTCCTTGAAAAACTGGAAATAGAACTGCCATATGACCCAGCAATCCCACTTCTGTGCATACACACTAAGGAAACCAGATCTGAAAGAGACATGTGCACCCCAATGTTCATCGCAGCACTGTTTATAATAGCCAGGACATGGAAGCAACCTAGATACCCATCAGCAGACGAATGGATAAGGAAGCTGTGGTACATATACACAATGGAATATTACTCAGCCATTAAAAAGAATACATTTGAATCAGTTCTAATGAGATGGATGAAACTGGAGCCCATTATCAGAGTGAAGTAAGCCAGAAAGATAAACACCAATACAGTATACTAACACATATGTATGGAATTTTAAAAGATGGTAACGCTAACCCTATATGCAAAACAGAAAAAGAGACAGGTGTACAGAACAGACCTTTGGACTCTGTGGGAGAAGGCGAGGGTGGGATGTTCTGAGAGAATAGTATTGAAACAAGTATACTATCAAAGTGAAACAGATCACCAGCCCAGGCTGGATGCATGAGACAAGTGCTCAGGGCTGGTGCACTGGGAAGACCCAGAGGGATGGGATGGGGAGGGAGGCGGGAGGGGGGATCGGGACGGGGAACACATGTAAATCCATGGCTGATTCATGTCAATGTACTGCAAAACCACTACAATATTGTAAAGTAATTAGCCTCCAACTAATAAAAATAAATGAAAAAAAAAAAAAAGATACTCCTATCACTTTTTTCACTTAGAAGTTCCAAGGGTGGGGAGCTGTGAGTCAGGAACCATGGAGGAAGAACAAATATGTACTTTTTACAATAAATCGCAATATCACAGATATCCTGCCACAAATACCACAGGAGGTCAAGAGACAGAGGACGGATGTGGATCAAGGAGGTGGTGCAGACTTTCCAGAGGCCACACACTGGAAGGCAAACAGAACGGGACAGCAGTGGGACACAAAAAGGATGTCTTGAGCCTACAGAAAGGAGACCTGACAAGTTTGTCTGGTTTGAGCCACGTGGTTATTTCCAACTTTTCAAAACATGATAGAAAAAATTTTTAAATAGAGAAGGTACACACAAAGCATCTTGATTTTTAGCTACTCTTGAAAACCTGGGCAACCCTTGCATTTCCTCACCAGAGTAAAGTCACAGCTACCTTCTTTGGAAGGGCACTTCTGGTCGTAGTTTTCCACTAGTGGGGCTGTGTTCTGCCTACGGCGTGTGCTCAGATGGCCTGAACATCTGTGGCTGTCTCTCAGCGGGTTACTACTATTGGTCCATTGGGGTCAGACAGTGGCAGCCTGATCCTTCCATCATACGGCTCTCCCTTCAACCTTTACCTAATGGTTTTGCAAGCACAGAACCAGCCCCAAACTGGCCCTGTCCTGTTTCTAACAAGATACTGAGTTATTTTCCAGGGACAACAGAATGAAACCTCAAGTCATGCAGCAGAAGCATGCAGGAGATTTTTGATCTCAGACAACTTGGAACCAGAGTTGTTCCCCCTTCCCAACTCTGTGAACTCTAGAGCCCTCTGAGAAGCGGAGGGTCTGCTGTCCAGGAAGTTCCAATGCTGAAGCCCCTCTCCCACACCCTACCATGAATGGCCAAGCCCCAGAGCCCTCAGATCACAACCTGCCCCAGCAGAGCTTCCACACACCAACCTCCTCCGCTCCCTAAGAAAAGTCTGACCAAATCCCAGATGGGGGGACAAGTTTAAACCATTTTTTCTGGCCCCTTGCCAGTCGCCCTTGCAACAAGCTTTTCTTTTCTCAGAAGCTGGTGCCATAGCACTGACTTCTATGTGCTTCAGCAGTGAGTCCATTGCTTAGCCCGTTTGAGTAGCCACTAATAATCACTGCCTAGGCCCTGTTATTTTGAGAGTTACTAACAGGTGGTTTCCTGATTCTGTTACTGTCGATACAGAAATAGCTGGAATTCTTCTATAAAGAACTTTCTCAACTTTTGGTATTCTAAAACAAAGTGCATATAAGAAAGGAAGGATAAACACTAGATTCTTTTACTTCCTTTTCAGGGTTCAGAATAATAAACCACCCAAAGCAGCCAAATATCTCCTCCTCATCATTTCTGTGAATTTAAGAAGGCAGGTTTGTTAAAGAAATATAGAAAGAGATTATAGAGGGAGGATGACTTTGGGTAGGGGAAAAGAGAGGGAAATAGAAGGAACAGTATTTTTTTCATTCACACCAGCCAAAGGTCAACTCTTCTATGTTAAAAAAAACAACAATCGGAGAATTGTTAAGAGCTGCTTTTAAACTGTCAACAAGAATAAGACTGGTTGGACTGACTTGATAGTTGAGTTTTGGATGACTAACTTTTAGGTTCACCTGTTTTAGGTCAAAGATGGTACCTGCAGAATGAGTTAGCTCCTTTGGGGCTGACACAAAGTGAATATTGTTGTCAGTTAACCTAGTAAAGTTTGCTCAAGATCAGTTTTACTGTCTAGCAGAATGTTCTCTTCATATAGATGACTGAGGGTGAGGAGAGCATATTAGTCTGCCAGGGCTTCTGTAACAGAATTATTTTCCTATAGTTCTGGAGGCTGGAAGCCCAAGATCAAGGCGTCAGTAGGGCAGGTTTCCTCTGAGGCCCCTCTGTGTGGCTCACAAGCTGCTGTCTGCTCTCAGCATCGTCACCCAGTCTGTTCTCTGTGTGTGCAAATCTCTGGTATTTGTTCTTCTTACGAAGACATCCTGTTGGATTAGGGCCCCATTCTTAAAACTCTGTTTGAGCTTAATCACTTCTTTAAAGGCCCTGTCTCCATATAAAATCACAGTGGGGGAGAGAGCTTTCAGATAAGAATTTGGTGGGGACAGAATTCAGTCCATAACAGATATAGACTAAAATGCAACAGTGCCCCATATGTTGCGGGCTGCATTTGTTCTCTGAGCTGAAATCCTCCTGCCCTTCCCTTGGCTTATCCTCTCTGTCTCCACTTGCCTCCTTGCTGTTCCTCAGCCACATGGCATGTTTCTGCCTCGAGGTCATTGCATGTGCGATTCTCACTACCCAGAAAGCTCTTCCCCCACCAGTGCCCAAGTGACTCGTTGCTCACTTCTGCCAGATCTGTACTCAAAGCCGCCTTTTCAAGAAGGGTTACACTGGCCACTCACCAGCATTTCACAACCAACACCATCTCTACCTCATGTTTCCTGTATCCTTACCATATCTATACTTTCCTGATAGCTCAGCTGGTAAAGAATCCGCCTGCAATTCAGGAGACCCCAGTTCAATTCCTGGGTTGGGAAGATCTGCTGGAGAAGGGAGAGGCTACCTACTCCCCAGTATTCTTGGGCTTCCCTGGTGGCTCAGCTGGTAAAGAATCCGCCTGCAATGCAGGATTCCTGGGTTGGGAAGATCCCTTGGAGAAGGGAAAGGCTACCCACTCCAGTATTCTGGCCTGGAGAATTCCATGGATGTATAGTCCATGGGGTCACAAAGAGTCGGACACGACAGAGCGACTCTCACTTTCATTTTACCATATCTACCTAGCCATCTACTTTGCTCCTCTATCTCGTTCATTGCCTGTCTCCTCCTTTGGGACAAAAACTCAGAAGGGCAAGGAGTTTTATCTGTTCACTGCTCTTCCCTCAGGACCCGAGAAGACAACCAGGCCCATGGAGGGGGTTCTGTATATTTGCTAAGCAAATAGAGGATTTTTTTTTTTTTTAAATGAGGATTTGGGAAATGAAAGAGAGCAAAGTGCAAATTAGACATTTTAAAGTTTTTAATTTTATGTTTTGTAGTTTTTGATTATAGCTTGTAAGTTTGTTATATGTTTTTTTGCAGAGATGTGCTAAGGGCTTTTGATTATAGCTTGTAAGTTTGTTATAAACATTTTAAAGAGATACGTGCAAATAAAATGATCAAAATGACACTGAAGTTGTGAACCCGAAAACTCTGAAAATAAAAATGTCTATGTACTTCCTAAGATGGACACAGAACGTAGAAGGCATGTGACCTGACACCATCTGTGTGCTCATCTTACACAACAGCTGCACGCACACCATCCTCTCCAGGAGAGGTGGCGGAGGCAGCGGCGTCACAGTGGGCCTGGGCTGTGGTCCTGGCACGCCTGCCACGTCCTGATGCCTGAATGACACTGAGCAATTCAGAGGACGGTGGAGGGCTACCTCGTTTGCAGGGCATTCTCCCTCCTGACAAGGCTGTCTCACATTCAATTTTATAGTTTATCATGAAAATTTGAAGAGCCAGATATAACTTTCCCGCCCATTTTCCCCTCATTAATTCTGCCTTATTTTTCAAATTGTTGAGTCCTAGGTAAAATATATTTTTCAATCTATTAACAGCATCACATGAACTTCCTTAATACAACCCAGAACAATGTGTATACTGTGTAGAATACACGATGGCTCAACTGCAGGCCCGGCCTGTCTTCTGCATCATCGGTCACCGTGCTACCCAGGATGCGGGGAGTTGCGGCAGAAGCCGGCATACTGGCTGCACACACCATGTGCCCTTACATAGAGAACTCTTACCTGAGGTGATACTAGTCGCTTCTCGCTTCTTTTACTGGCACGGACGTGACAGACCTTAAATGACCGATGCCTGGGAGGACAGCTGAGGAAGTGTGTTTGGTTGATTTTTATTTTTTATTGCTTTGTTTCTATTATGGGCTTTTTTATTCCCCCTGTTAATGAGTAGAGTCAGGAGACACTACTCCCACCCCTGTCCTTTTCCCAGAAATTCCCTCCCCATCGCTTTCAAGAGCTGTCTTTCAAGGAGCCACAATTTGTGAATAAGAATATTCTGTCTGAGTATTCTTTGTGTGAGGCATCAAAGCTTGGAATGTAGTTTAAGGCTCTAAAAATAGAGTTTGGTCTTGAGACTTCATCCTGAAAGCAGATGTACTCAACTAGTTGACAGTTTCACATGAAACTGCTTAATATAATCCAGAATAATGTGTATATTTTATAAAATAAAATCCCATGTAACTACAGGTCAAAGATCTGGGTGCTCACTTCCCTAACCTGTCTGATATCAGGAAAATCAGTGAAAATCTCAGGGCTCTAAAACAAGGACTCTGGGTTGGACAGTCTCTAGAGAAACCTTGCAAAGTTTTCACATTCTCTGACACTGACTTCTTTAGGTCTTGTATGCACTGTGAATGAACCTAAAAACAAGCATTTTACTTCTATCCCATCACTGACTGTCTTAAACTAAAAGCAATGCCAGAGCAATTTGAAGATGTAATTCTTAAGTTCCACCTAACAAATCAGAAATATCGACAGATGGAGGAATTGATGCCATATGTTAATCATTTTAGTGTATGTTGCCCCCTACCTGATCTTCTACATTTAGAACAAGGACGCCATAAAAGACCACTGACAAATGTGGACAAAGCACAAAGACAGCATTATAGTAAATTTCATCATTAGTCCTGAGACAAGGCTACATAATGGGAAATGTTCTATTGTTCTCACATAGAAATATCATGTTCAAGGAACCTCAAAATAAGATGAAAATGCAGTCTTATGAAAACAGCATGTTGTTTTAGTCTCCTGGCAAAGTTTGTTACTTCTTTTACCACCACCCATCAATGGCAACATCACACAACACTGCCCCTTACCTTTAGCTTAAAAGCCCTGTGAAGGCATCCACATAAACAGGGAAAGCCCACAGCACCTGTTATATCACCACTCACATGGAGAATTATCATGGATACTCCATTCTGCTAAAGGTGATAAAAGCTCTACACTATATCACAAATATTTATTCTGTACTTGTTAGGAGGGGACAGAAGAATGAAACACACATGATGTCACTCTGAAGGCGATTAGGTCTTTGTAGGATGTGGAAGCTAGTTCCTTATGAAACTAGCTTCTTGTAAATCTTAATAAAAATATGAAGTCCCTATATTTGCATAATGCTTTAGTTTCCATAGTGCCTTTGCATCAGTGAGACCACCTCAAAATATGCTCTCAGGTAGAAAGAGGTATACTATACCTATTTTTCAGGTGGAAAGAAAGCCAGGCTCAGAATGGTTATGTGGTTTGCTTATGGTCCCAGAGGAAGTGGAAAAACTGAGCCTTGAATGAAAGCCTTTGGACTCCAAATTTAGGGCTCTCTTTACTCCCACAAAGCCTTACCATGAAAGATTCTAAATTAGGCTCTGTGAAGAGACACAACTCTCACTACAGGAGATTTATGACTAAGTAGTTTTTCAGGGTGAAATAGGGCTTGCTCAGAAAAGCTACTGCCACACATTTTACCAACAAATTTCAGTTTGATTCTGGGATTCAGAGAACTGGATTTGAGCCTTAACTCTGCTGAGGATGAACTGGGGCAGAGGGTAGGTTCACTAGATCTCTGGGTTTCAGTATCTTTGTAGCTCAAAATGAAAATTTTTACTCAACTATATAGGGGGTTCTTTCTGATTTGAACATTTTAGACAGTTTCGCATTAGAACAGCCCTCTAAAGGCTGTTTAATTTTTTTTTAACCCACATGTTTAAATTTTCCTAGAATTCAGTTATAGATTATTTTTTTTTAAACAGCACTTCTAAGAAGTAACTGAAAGCCCAATTGGTCCCAGGACTTGTATTGCCTTTCCTTTATACCCAGCCTAACTTAAGAGTGGACCTCTTAGACAGCGGTGTTAGAACATCTACATCAGAACATCTGCGGGTGGGGGCCAGAAGGCTGGATTTCCACACCTAGGATTTGAACCCCCAAGTCTGCAGGAACAGAGCCTGCCTTAGGTTACCTCTTGGATAAAGAGGGAGGCAGTCAGGGAAAAGGGACAGTAGATACATCCTACAGACGACATGGAAACTGCTGACACCATCACGCTAATCTGAGACTCTAGAGACCTTCACCCTGATTTTTAAAACAGTCTTCATTCTTCTTTTCTAAACGTGCAAATGGGAACATGGCTACTTTTTTGCTAAAAATTCATTTAAAAAAGAAGAAATCGGAACATGTCACTCCATGTAGTCCAAATGATCACAACTGTGTAAAAAAACAAGATCACAACTGTGGAAGCTGAAGGAAGTCCATTAGCACACTGACGGCGGTTAATGTGGGGCAGTTCACAGCCCTCCAGGATTCATTCAGGGCCAGGGTCACCTCTCTTTTTCTCCTGTCATTCTTCTGTATTTTCTTAATTATGTGGCAGAGGGAGTTAGTCGGTGTTTAATGCAGCAGCATAACCTACTGAGGAATTGGTCTGGGTCCTTTATTACTGTTGGAGACCCCCTGTGGGAGGCATGACCGTGCCCCCAGTCCACTCCTGAGCATTGCAGAGAAAGAACAAACAACGTAACTGTGCTGTCCACACGGGACCCACCAGCAGCAGCTTCTCCCTGATACACCCTCTCCTTGGCCTCCAGGACCCCAAGCTCACCTGCGTCTCCTCAGCCTCTGTGACCACAACTTCCCAGTCCCCTTTGCAGGCCCCCCACAGCCCCAAGCTAACGGCACAGGCGCTCCCCAGGACTCTGCCCCTTCTCTCCCATCCGCGGTCACTCCCTTAGCGATCTCATCCAGTCCTTCGTTTCACGAAAGCGCTCCTATGCTGAGATTCCCAAATATACATCTCCAGCTTAGGCATCTCCTGACAACTACCTGGTGAGAAGCTTTGGTTCTGGGGTTCAGACCGCCTGGCCTGAATCTTGGCTCGACCTCCAGTAGCTGTGTGGCCTCATAAGAGTAACTTCGTATTTCAGATACTTCTTCCAATGGGAGCAGGAGGTGTTGCGCTGAGCAGAGGAGATGCAGCCATGCCTGGCAGGCCCCTGGGCAGCATGAAGGCTGGGGGGTTACCTCTGCTTCTGTCAGAGGAATCTCTGGGCCACCATTTCCTCGGTAAAAACAACCAGGTGGCCTCTTCTTGGAAAACCTGCTGGGGAAGCCTCAGCATCTGGGTGACTTGTACTAAGTGAAAACCCAGAATGTCACTTACAGTCTTCTGCTTGATAAGCTGACAGAGAACATGGATTTTTTTTTTTTACTATAGCTTGAAAAGACTATCTTGTATTTGAAAAGAAATGAAAGGCTAATGTTGAAACTATCATAAAGAGTGAAACTACTATTTGTCTAATGAAACTATTTCCTGAGAATTTCAGTTGATCTGTCAGTGAGGAATTAGGGAGTGGCAAAAATAAAAACCACCAACAAACTCTTTGAAGAAAATTCTTCTCATCGAAACCATCTGCTCCCTGACTTATTGATCTGACCCATGTGACACCAAAGAACTATGAAAATGCTGGAATGAGAGAGGGCAGGGCTTCCCAGCCTGGCCTCTGCTGGTCCCAGGAGTGGCTCTCTGGAAAAAGGAGCCTTGTCGAACGTCAGCCCAGTCCATGTCTCTTAGAGCTGGGCGGGCACATGAGCATGTGAAGGTCAGACATCCTCTGATAAAGGAAACTGTGGACGCCATAAGCCAGCTCATCCTAGGTGTCAACAGAAGCCACCCTTCAGTTCCAGCTGTACGGGAACCTCCCTTCTCTTCTGCCCTGACACCGAGACCTCAGCTCCCTCTGCTGGTTTTCCCTCACCTCCCCAGCCACTCAGTGTTGGGGTACCCCAGGACTCAAGAGTCGGGCCACTTCTCCTCAACTCATTCTGTAGAAAAATACCTGTGAACGGTTCCAAACATACAGTGAAGCCCCTGGTTACACTGGAGGAAGAGGACAGAGAATAATTCTCCAGACCCAACTCACCCTCCAGCTGCCACTTCACGTCTTTTCATTCACAGCAAAGTTCTTTAGAAGACTTGCCTGTCCCTATTTCCTCAGATTCTGTCCTTCCATTCTCTCTAAACCCTCTCCACTCAGGTTTTTTGCCTTGAGCACTGCACTGAAATGGCTCTTTCCCAAGGTGAGCCATGCCTTCCAAATGCTAAATCCAACGGTCTGTCCTCAGACCTAACTTCATGGGCCCAGACTGCAGGATCTGATAAAGCTGGATGGCCCTCTTCACCTTGAAATATTGAGACTTTCTCTCCTTGGTTTCTGTGACACTCCCCTAGTTCTCCACCAACCTGTATGGCCATTTCTCAATCTCCTGTGCGAGGTCCTTCACTTCTCTGACTTATGAACACAGGAACCCCTTGGAACTCTTTTCTCCTGGCTTTAGACAAAGATCTCTTAGTGATCTCGTCTGTCCCTGCAGTTTTGTTTGTTTTTTAGCATTTATCTGCTGAGATTCTCAGATAGGCATCCCCAGTTTGGTCCTCACTCCTCACCTTCCTGCCCACCTCGGTAAAGAGCAGCCCCATTCTCAGTGCTGCCTTCCCCAGTTCCCTCACACCTCCATTCAGTCCAGTGGCAGACCCTGCTGGCTTCATCTTTAAACGGGCGCAGAAGCCAACTGGCGCTCACTGCCTGTGCACGGCTTATGTTCTAGTCCATTTCATAGAGCTTGTTCACACGAGTGGCAACAGGCTCCCACGCTGGCCCCCTTTCAGAAAGCAGCGGGAGTCACCTCTTCCAGCGTGAGCCAGACACCGTCCGTTCTCTGCTCCCTAGCCTCCAATGGCTCCCACCTCAGGGGAAGAGCCCAAATCCTAACTATGACCGATAACAACCCACAAGGTCCAGTCCCCCACTTTTTACGGCGACCCACTGAGACTGAGTTTGCCACTGCGCCTCCATCACAAGGGACGCTCTCTCCTGCCCGGAGGTGTCTGCTCCTGCTGTTCTTCACACCTGGGATCCTTGCCTGCCTCCCATAAGCCTCCCAACTGTATTCAACTGTCACTTTCTCAGTGAGACCCGCATCACATTGGAGATCTCATACTTCTTAAAAGCCTCCCAGCTTGACATGTCTTTCTAACACTTACCACAAACATAATCTGTGTCTTATTTATCTTGTTTAATATTTTCCCCGCTAGTGTGTAAGTCCAGGAGTACAAGGATGCTTGGCTTTTTTTGTTTACTACTATGTTTCCAGGAAAATACCTGAATATAATGGGCACTCAACAATATTTGTTCAATAAATATTTCATTTTAAAAAATGAGCTGCTATGTTTCATCAAAATTCTACTCCTAAGTAAACTGAGTTTTTTAATAGCTAAAATCTCAAAGCCAAAGAATCAAGGCTTCCTTCCCAGTTAATCATTATTAAATACGGTAATAAATCCCAGATTAGCTCTACTACTGGTTAACTGAGGTTAAGAAGAAATGGATTTTTGTCATCTTTGATGGTGAAAACCTTATAGATTGTATTTATTTCTTTTCTGCCCCAATTATGTATGGCCTACTGAACAAAAACATAAATTGCAAGATTCAGGAACTTGTACCTAAGAGGTTATCACATTAAAGACCAGGTCCTTCCTGTCTGAACTGGCTTTGCAAGTTTATAGGAATTTGGGTTGGAAGCCTGTTTTATTCAGGGGCTACTGGGGCTTATTACTAACGGCCTAGTAAGAGCTTGTTTTGCCAAGATCTTCCATCTTTAACGGAGCAGGTTCTAACTGTTGGCAGGTTCTAACTGTTCAGAATTTTACCATAATATATACTAGACCTATCAATGGAAGAAGTCAGGGGATTATTGGGCTTTTCATCCTTTATAGGAAGCACATTTAAAATATAATTAATTTTCAAGTGAAGAAAAAGCTGTTTCCAAGTACTTTGAGCATCTCCTAATAACAAAGTGTTAATACAACCCTCATTCTACATTTCTTTTCATCTCTTCAACACTGCAGCAGACAGGACAGTCCAAACATGTACAGCGCAGTGATGACAGCCCAAGAGCATAAAAGTAAATCGCCAGATGTGCCACAGAGGCATTTGAAAGGAATGTAGAGAGAGTAGCTCAACCATATCCAAATGTCTCAATTAGTTATTACTAAAATGTTAAAATTTCACCAATTTACAGCACTGCTTTACTTACAAGACATAAAAAACTGTACATAGTAATCAGCAGAGAAGAATTTTAATCATTAGAATTAGACAGAATGGACACTCCAAGTTGAAGTCTTTAGAAAAGACAGAAACGATATTATTTGAATGAATGGTACTAAAATAAAAATGTATTTTAGCAGTTAGACTTCACTTAGGGTTCAAAATCGACAACACAGGTCAGTTTCCAATGTCTGTGAGTGAAGCAGGCCAGGCATAGGACTGGCAGAGTGGAATGTCCAGGCCCCACCAAACAGGGTGGCCACCACTTGGGACCAGCTAATCATGGCTATGTAGGTAGTGGGTCCCAATGTGGCTAAACGTACTCTTACGAGAAAATGAGTCGGGAGGAAGAAAACTGTACTTTCACACAAAACTTAAAACATTTAAATCTTGCATAAAATTTTTATACAAAATTTCTATTTTGTATAAGTTCAAAAAAATTTTAGGTAATATTTTCAACTTTTTAAAAAAAGCGATGTGTTGCTGAAGCTAGCCCTTGAGCTCAAATCTGCAGGTTACGGGGAAGGAGGGACAGTGAGGATAAAAAGTATATCCAAACAACCATCTGGCCTCAAAGTTTCACCCTCAACTTCAATGTGGAGCCACTCGTAGAAGACATCTCTATGGAATGAATGCCCATGTATGCACGGTCCTGCAGGGCCATTAGAACCTCTGAGTACACTGCATGCCTGTAAATTCAGTTCCTCTCACGACCCAACTTCTTAATAACAAGAGTTCTTACAACATAAAACCAATGGCTGACACTGAATATTTACAACCAAAGAAACCAATGCCACGTTTTAATTTAGGAAGGTAACATGAAATAAGAATGGCATGACCAAGATTATGGCCTTTTTTGTTTTAGGATTGAAAAAAACAGGAAAGGATTTCTTTCATCATTTGTCCACTGCTTTTGAACCAAGAGAAAGAAGAGACCATCCTGTAATCGTTTCTCACTTGCTGTGAGTAGTAAGGCCAACAATTCTCGCGAATGCCTGTTTTAGTTATGTGTTGTCCTGTGGGCAAACAGCAGGCACATGTCTGCTCTGGGAAGGCACACATTTACCCAAAATGTTGGGTACTAGAGGGTAACAAGGTGACGATCCAGTGTCGCGTTCACACCTGATGTGAACTATGTAAACTGATGACTGTGCACGTTCATAGAGGCAGGGAAATTAATGTTTTCATTATTTTCCATGCTGCTATAATAAAAAACAAAAAAGGTTTACTCACCACTTGCAACTAACATGGAGTGTCTACAAGTCCAAGCAATAGACATATTTATCTTTGCAGAGATCCAACCCTACACCACGATTAAAATGAGATTTATTTGGATAAATATGGTTAATAACTCTGAGTAGATTTATGCTCTTGCCAACATGGTGAATTCCCTCTTTGTGTTTATTCTATTTATTGCTTTGGAGCTTTGTCAAATGAATCATTTGGAAGAAACTGATGGCATAAGGCTAATTAGGGAAAAAAAATAAAGCTAACAACAACTCTGAGAAGCAAACTTGAGGCTGAGGAAACTGTCTTAAAGTTTGTTTTTCACATATTCAACCTTCTACAGTCTTCTGTTTGTTTAAAGGACTTTCTAAATAGACCCAATGGGATCCTCCTGGCAGTCCTAAGAGCATGGAAAAGAAATACAACTTTCTATATTTGAAATTCTGGGCAAGCTTAGAAGGTACAAGTAAAATCACTGATTAGCCACTTTTCCTTCTGCTCCATAAGTGCACTTGCCAAATGTAGCTGTCTGGGATGTTTCCTAGTACAGAGCTTGCTGGCGGCGCCTAACACCATCCCAGGGCAGATGGCTTCCTGCCAGGGATCAGACTCCTTCAGCTGTTGAGTAATATGGGGACTAGACTATCAAAAGCAGTTAATATTTGGCTTAGACCAAGGCCAACTTGTATCTAAGTGGTTCTTCATAAATCTAAAATATGGTCCAATAAATCCACCCAGTGGCTGAATGTCACTGGGCACTACCATGGAACTGAAGTCCCTTTTGAGAACTCATGGTCAACCTACCTAAAGATGTTCCACTGTCCAGAGCTCAGGGGAATCTGAGAAGGTTGCCTGCATTCGCCCAAGATGCACTCAACAGTAGCCAGTAAAGAATATTCTTTTCTCTTACTTTTAAAGTTAAAATTATTCAGTTAGGTGAGCTTAACTGGAATGCTTCAGGCAACTTAGGCTTCATTTCAAAACCTCAGTTTGTAAGGCTGTCAAGTTGGTAGACATCCAGTCAGAAAGCTTTGTAAAAGGGCCCATTACCACCATACTGGCCTGAATTGCAGGGTTGGGTGTGTGTGTACGTATGTGTCTATTCTTGTAGCTTCAAACAATTTTCTTTTTTCTCTTCTGGAATCTCTGAATTCACTTGTCAGTTGGTTTACAATAGAATTACGTTTTGTCAAAAAGGAATAAGCCCGACCATCTCCACCAGGGGATCAGCGTGAAAACCTAGGAGGTATCAGTCTTGTGGTAGGAGATGTGGATGGTACCTTTGGAAGCACAGTTAGTGTAAATGAGGCTGCGGAGCTGCAGGGCGCCAGCCCTGAGAGACTCTCACCACTTTGGCCATCACCTGGTCCTCCCACCACCAGCACCACATTACCCATCACAACACACGTATAAACAGCTCTATTATATGCCCTGTGGTTGCATTTTCAATTAATATTCAGAATACTATGAAAGCATCTAGTCCCATTTTAAAGATAAGGAAACCAAGGGTTAGCATTGTAATCTGTCCCAGGTTATAAAGCAGGAGCCTCAGGAGTGAAATTCACCTCTGGCTAACTCTGAAGCCTGTTCTCTTATTATATCACACTGCCTCTTTGTACATGGCCTTGCTGACATCTTTTAAAACCCTCCTCCTATTGCTCTGCCAGGAATGAAGCAGTCAGAGCTTTTCTCTCACCTAGGAAAGTCTTATCTCTTTCTGAAGTTTAGTTCATTTAAATTTTTCTACTATACTCAGCTCTTTGGATAATTTTTAAAATCCATGACTTTATTGTATATCCAGCTCACTCTCATTATTGAGAGTAGGAGCAACAGTGTCCTCTGACTTTCTTCATCCTAACTGGAAGTGGAAGTCTTTTTCTCACTTCTCTTGGTAACTCCCTCTTGTGTTGTTGTTTAGTCGTTAAGTCATGTCTGACTTTTGCAACCCTATGGACTGTAGCCCACCAGGCCCTCTGTTCATGGGATTTCCCAGGCGAGAATACTGGAGTAGTCTGCCATTTCCTTCTCCAGGGGGTCTTCCCGACTCAGGGATCGAACCTGTGTCTCCTGCATTGGCAGGTGGATTTTTTACCACTGAGCCACCTAGAAGCACCCCCTCTTGATTACCTCACGTTTATATTTAAGTCTTCCTCCATACCTTTCCTTGAGAGGCAAGTTAAGCCTAGTAAAAACTCTCAGAAATCTATCTGTGCTATCACTTCTACACAGACATTTACTGAGATTATTTTAAAGACCCAGAAACTATCTTCATAAAAACAAACCATAGTAGATACTACCTTTGGGGTTGCAAAAATTCTACCAAAAACTGAATAGCAACATATATGCTTATTAATCTGGAATGTAGAATTTAGAATTTTACAGATGGCAAACAAGTATCTAGGCATGAAGGGCCATAATATATACAATATCCATAATAAACGAAGGACTTAACTCATCTGTATTCAGACAGATAAGATTTTGTTTCCTTGTTCCTATCAAGTCTGACCCAGGAAGGACTTAAGGCAGAGTCAGGTTTTCTTACTCTCATTTTACTCGTGAGGCCTCTGAAATCCAGGGAGAGAGAGTGACCACAGAGCCATACAGCCTGCAAGAAGCGGAGGTGACCCAGGCTCTGGCAGCCCAGCGCGGCACCCATTCTGATACTTGTTCAACTGCAATACTTATCAAATGTGCCATAATATCCAAGGGTGATTTTTTTTTTAATTTTTTTTTTAAATAATTTCAAAAATATACAGAACAGTTCAAGGAACACCCACACCTCCTTCACGCAGGTTCACCTATTGCTAACATTTTACTCCATTGCTTTGCGATCTGCTGTCTATCCAGGGCTTCCCAAGTGGCACAGTGGTAAAGAACCCACCTGCTAATACAAGAGACGTGGGTTTGACCCCTGGGTGGGGAAGATACCCTGGAGAAGGAAATGGCAACCCACACCTGCATTCCTGCCTGGAAAAAATCCCATGGACAGAGGAGCCTAGTGAGCTGCAGTCAACGGGATCACTCAAAAGTCGGAAACAACCGAGCAATGGAGCAACGCACACCCATCTGTCTGTCCATCCATCCCCATAACAATATTTTCTGAACCACTGAGAAGACATTGTATAATTATGGCCCTTTACTCCTAAATACTTGAGTTTATATTCCCTAAGGGTTTTGCTACACACTACAGTACAAACATATTTTAAAATGATAACATCTTCTACTACCTATGTCCCCTTTTGTTCACTGACCTAACAATACATTTTTAGCGTTTTCCTCCTACCATACAGGGTCCAGCATAGGATCAGTTACTGCATATGCTAGTTGTCACTGCCCTTTAGTATTATTTAATCTGGAACATTTCCTCAGCCTTTGTCTTCTACAACATTGACATTTTTGAAGAATATAATCCCCTTTTATTTCTTTGGAAAATGATCTTCATTTTTGATTTCTCTAATGTTTCCTTGTGATTAGGTTCAGGTGGTACACTTCCAGATGGGATACTGTGAAAGAGATGCTGGGTCTTTCTCGGGTTCTCACATCCAGAGGCACATGATGTCCATCTGTCCCTCGCGGTGACATTAATTTTGATCATGTGGTCAAGTTGTTGCCTGGTTTTTCCATTATATACTTATTATTTTCCCCTGAAACTAATAAGGACCTGGGGCAACACCGTAAGACCATAAAATAGCTTGCTCCTCCTCAAGGATGAATTTTTATAACAGTATTTTCACTATGTTATTAAAAAAAAAAGACCTCTACATCGTAAAAAAACCTAGGTTTTACTTATTATTCCCGAATAAGTTCCATGCCAATTTTAACAGCTGTTTTTATTACAGTAGTCCATGTACACTGGGTGTTTATGAAAAACCATTCATTAACTGTCTGCTATCTTGGGTAGGATACTGGCAATTTGATCTTTAAATTCAACTGGTATCAATGCCCTAATTTTGGTTCAGTTAAAAAGAAATCTCTTTGACTTATGCAACAGTAGGGATTTCAAAATTGAATTAAGGTATATAACTGCAAAAACATTCTATTAAAAAAAGAAACATAAAAGAACTTACTCCTATTTGTTCAAATTACATATGGATTCGGGTTATAATGGTATTAGTTATTTTCCAGCCTTTTCTAAACAGTACCATTTTGGGTGAACTTTAAGTCAAGGTCTTAACTTGGATTAAATATAGTTAGCTTATAAAAAATGTTTGAATGGCCAAATGATTTTAGTTTCTAAGTTTGGTAAAAAGCAGAAAGAAGGCAATTTTTGGAAGGCAGAGTAAATTAAAAAAAATTTTTTTTTCAGAAGTTGCTTTTAAATTAAAAAAAATATTATGGCTATTGTTTTAGTTTTTAAAGATACCTCCTTTCTCATTTTGCCACCACAGTTTGCAACATACAGAACGCATGTTTCACAAACTGTCATCATGCTGAGTGGGTATGCCACTAATTCAATAATTCTTTCATAGAAATAAGGAAATCAGGGTGGGTAGGCCAAAGGCTTTCTCTCTTAAAAAGAATATAAACTTTGCTATGGCTCCTCTTTTCTCTTTTGAGTTCAATCTCTCATCTATAATTTTGTCATACTTGCAATACAATAAAATTCCAGGCTTTATGACAGAAGAGATATTTTTGGGTTTTGTTGGTTTCTTTCTTTGCTTGTTTTTTGCTCTTTTTTTTTTTTTTTGATCACTAGAATTCAACAACCAAAGCTTTAGTGTTTCAGGGTTTTTTCTTTGTTTTTTGCTCGGGGGTTGCAGGGAAGCATCTGCAGCCACCGGAGGAAGGAAGGTAGAGGTATGAACTCCCAGCTAGGAAGCCCAAACACATGACCTACAAGTGAGGCGAGTGCAGCAGCCCTATCTGTTGGCCCATCAATACCACCAGCTGCAGAATTTACCAACATTATGAAAACCACGTCCACCAGATGTCACGCAATACAACGGGAAGCCAAATATCTCTGGGCTTGAGGCACAATTCTCCACGCTCCTTCCTCCCATGTTTCAAGGTGTCTTCAGGGGGCCACCAGCAGGGACAACAGGGACCTTATAACAGGATAACAGGGATAACAGCCCACATACAGGGCTTAATAACATGACTGTCCCCACCAGACAGGCTTCAGTCCTGAAGTCCACCTCTTCCAGGTATTCTTGTTGTTGTTCTTGATGTTGTTAAGAAGCAATCTTAGCTCAGATTCTACATGTCAGGGGCAGGAGAAACTTAACTGGCTGCAAGCCAGTTAAGGATTTGTGTGGCTTACCAGGCTTATTATAAAATAATAATAATAATAACTGTTTTTGCCATTGGGAAGAAAAGAATGTTTTCTTTTTGAATGTTTGAAAATATTTAAAGTCACTTCTCCACTCATTATTTTTTCCTTTAATTTATTTTTAATTAGAAGAGAATTGCTTTATAATGCTGTGCTAGTTTCCACTCATTCTTTATACCCATTCTGTTCAATATGGTAGCCACTAGCCACACATGGCTATTTACATAAAATTTTAAATTCTGTTCCTCAAGCACACCAGCCACATTCAAGTGCTCAAGGCCATCTGTATCTAGTGACTATCCTATTGGACAGCACAGTATAAATACAAAGCATTTCCATCAACACAGAAAATTATTTTAACATTGCTCTAAACTCATCACCTTTTTTAAATGAGCCATTATAATTCAATTCTCTTTGTACTATGGAACAAAACAATCTTCCTGCATACTCATATGAAATAAATATATGGATACAAGCCAAATACTGTATGAGGAGACAAAGGTGGAGGTGATCTCTGTAATATTTTCACAAACACACGCTGTCCTCACAAAGCTCTGTGATGCTACCAGCTTGCCGGATAACATTCAGAGGCCCGCCTGGATGGGTGTTCCATGACAAAGAAGCAAGAAACTATTCTTTCTTACGCGTCACCTTAATTTGTTAATGATGCCACCTATATCAAACAGTTTACACCAGAAGTTTCCTTACTTACATATCGAAATGTGTAAAATAAATCATGTCCTTTGGAAAAGAGGCTGCCCAGCTTCACAGCTTTGTAATTGAGGTACTTTAATACCAAGCAAACATCGTAGGCCACAGCTGTTTCTAAAAATTTTTATGAACAAGAACAGGAGGCCGGTATAATATAAATCCACAAATGATGCTTCTGACTCCCAGGCTCACCTGCTGTGAGGGCAGGGAGGCCAGGCAACTCAAGAGGAGTGGCATGGGCATTCCTGCGACGCTGTAACCCCTGGGGGCCGATGGGGTGGGAACGGGGCGTGTGGGGCGGGGCGCAGACCTTTGACCCTGTCCTGGGGATGCGTGTCAGACCACCTGGCACATGAGGCAGGCAGCCTTGCACACACGTGGGCACCTCTGCCCTCACACGTGCAGGGTGCGTCCAGGTGCTGGGCTCACTTTGCCTCGGCTTCCTTTAGGTCTTCCCATCCTCCCCGCAAAATCACCCAGCCCTGTCAACCCATTACCCACTTTCTCTTCCCCAGTCCCAGTTTCTTCTTATTCACAACAGACAAAGAAGAACAAGGTGAAAAAAAAAAAAAGGTTTTTCCTAATTTCCTCTGCTCCATCATCAAAAGCAAAAAAAGATCTGCTATTTTTCTTTGGGATTGGTAACTGTTCTTTATCAGATTCTCATAAAGATCACAGAGCTACCACCCAAGAGAAGCTAAAAAAAATTCCCTGTGTCCACCTGGCCAGTTAGAGGTTCCCGGGCTGTCTGTAAGACTTCCTGGTCATTCCCCTCCCACCCCTCCTACCCTCTCCCACCCAGCTCTCCCGGCTTACCTTGGCCTTCCCATCCTGGGCAGACATGTATCCAACACACATGCTCTCGGTCGTGTGGCTCCACAGAAATTCCACTGCCAGGGAAGGGAATACAAATAGGCACATTCAGATCACAGATGGAAAATAAATCTCTGCTTTTTAATAGAACAGTTAAAGATAGCTTTATATTCAACACGCTCGGCTCCCGACTTTCCATTCGCTCCTTCATAAATGTCAAGATGATTTAGTACTCAAAACTGTGTAATGCCATTTACTGTGAAATGAAAAATGTATTTCTTTCTTGTCAAAACTTATGATTATTACATGTAAAATAAATGCTCCTCTGTTTGAAACTTGTAACATTAAACACACACACATGCACACACGCACACACACTTATGCATACAGTATACAATGATTTAGTAAACATAATATTCCATAACGTAGTTTCCTTTAAAACACACATACACACACACTCCCTACATCAAGGTTTTTTAAATACCATTCTCTATGAAAAGGAACCAGGGTTTCTTGGAGAAATGTTGATTCCAGGGCCTGGGCAGAGAAAATATTAAACGAATCTGGAACATCTTTTTGTGCCAGAAGATAAGGAAGTCCTCAAAGAATGATGAAGGCTTGACAAAGGATCCACGGATCAGCCTGAAGAGACCCCCACTGACCATATCTGTGTCAATCTAAGTATCAGAATAAATATTAACAGTAAAGAATTATCGTCACTGAACAAAATTTAAATCAATGAGCCCATACTAGTCCCAGGTCCCAGGTCCCAGCCTGTCTAACTAATACAAACAAATAGGAATAAGTAAAATGGGGGAGAAGAGAAAGCACTTCCTTGCAGCTGAATGCCAACTAATAAATACAGAAGAAATAACAGAGTTAGAAAAGCATCACACTTTCAAAAACTAGGAAAATTTGAAAAGGAGTATGCTTTTTACACAGTCTCAATGGAACCTCTCCAGAAAATTCTTATGAAATACAAAGGGGCAAAGGGTAAGTGAGTTCACTGTGGAGAAACCCAATGGACCCCACTTTAATCAAGTGATGGAAGCTAACATCATCCAGTAAGGGGCAAATCAACACAACGTGTCTCCGGATCAGACACCCTGAGACTCACCACCACTTCTTCAGTGTTCCCGCCAAAAACACAGACTCAGAATTGCAGGGGGAAACACCACACAAATCTGATATAGGAACACTAATAAATAAACTGGCCTGAACTCTTCAAAAGATGTCCAAGTCAAAAAATACAAAGTTAAAAAAAAAAAAAATACAAAGTTGAGTAACTGTTCCCATTTAAAGGTGACGAATGCATCCCAGGGAATTCCCTGGTGGGCCAGGGGTTAAGACTCTGCTTTCACTGCTAAGGGCCCAGGTTCAATCCTGGTCAGGGAACAAAGATCCCACGAACTGTGCCGCATGTCCAAAAGTAAAGAAAGAAAGAAGACAAAGGCGATATGACAACTAAAGGCAATGTGTCCTTCTGCGATGGAGCCTGGATAGGGGTGGGAGTGTTTGAAGGGACATTCCTGAGATAAGTGATGGATGGACTTTGAAAACGGACTATGGATTAGAGAGTAGTGTGGTATCAATATTAAACTCTGGGATTTTGATAACCATACTATGATTACTTAGAAGAACCTTGTTGTTCTTCAGAAACATACACTGAAGTATTAAGAGTAAAGACTCAATCTCTTCACCTTGCTCTCAAGTCATTCAGAAAAGAAAGTACAGTTTAAATGTGTGTGTGTGTGTAAAGGGAAGAGGGAGGGATGGAAGGGAGAAGTAAAGACGGAAAAACAAACGGGGGAAATGAAAACAAAGAGCAAATGTGGGTTACAAAACCACAGGTGTCCCCTGTTCTATTCTCAAAACGTCTGCATAAATGTGAAATTATATCTAAAAGTTATAGAAAGAAAGATACTGAGATACACACAAAACTCTGTCCCCTTCAGCTACTTACTTTCAAAATTCTATGCTATTTTAAAGGCATTTTTAAAGCTTTGATGCACTTTACAAAAATTTCACAAGTCCTGGGTAATAAAACTGCCTCGCTCAACACCAAGCCTCTGGGTCCTGAGCCATCCACTTCTCTCTCTGAGCTAATTAGGTCTGAAGACAGTGTGTGGGCTGAGACACAACTGTGGGCTCCGCGCTCCTGACTCTGAAGGCTTTGCCGAAGGCAGAGGCATGAGAGGCAGCTCTGAGCTCCTCAGATAGCGGCTCACTCCTTCATCATTAACTAGTTCTCAAACCTGCCAACCTGTTCTGCAGACGCTCCGCCTACAAGTGCAAGAAAACAGCGTCAGGCAATGAAGCAAGCTCTCTCCACCAGATGCTTTTCCTTCCTCACACATCTGCTTTGAACTTCAAAAAGCCTGACGTCCAGAGCAAGGTCTGGGGTATTCTAAATTGCCTAATAGAGCAAAGGCATTCAAGTCTTACGAAACTTCCCTAGTGTACTGCCAATGCAATTATATTTAAATACAAAATTCAAGTATTTCCAACACTGTGACCTCTCTTTATTCCCCAAATGTTACGGTGGTAACTGCTCATGAATTAGCCAAGAAAAAAATACATGGAAATACAGTCAATTTAATCATGAAAGTAAAGGATAAAAACACAGCACATTATTTTTTTAAGGCACAATTTTGATGATTTCAAACTACATTATTTTCTCTGAAAATAGAGCCTGCTTTAAGGAAATGTAACGCAAAAATTGAGACTTACAAAGCAGGATAAACTGGGTATAATGATTGACGACATTTAATATTTTTCTATTGAAAGGTTATTAATAAAGCATCTAGATATAGAGTTTAGGAGTTCTTAAAGTAACTCAATATCTAGAAATTCAGTCTTCCTTCACTCTTTTCACAAATAAACAAAAAAAGGAGGTGCATTTACTGACACTTTCTTTTTTTTTGCCCGACCTTGTGGCATATGGAATCTTAGTTACCCAACCAGGGATGGAATCTATGCCCCATGCAGTGGAAGCATGGAGTCTTAACCACTGGGCCACCAGAGAAGTCCCTAACACACTCTTTTTAATAACAACAATTCACATCAGTTACTAGTTCAGGATAGCTTCAGACACTCAGCAGGAATTGTAAATCTTATTTACTTTAGTGTATATCTTAACTCAATAACTTAATACACTATTAATAATAATTTAACAAATTATCTCTTGCTGGAGGACTTCAGGGAGGCAGGAGAGGAACTCACAGTGAGTCTTTCATCTGCCAAGCACTGCTTTTCATGGCGGAGCTCAGCAAAGCCTGGATGGTGAACTGGGGCTCAGAGAAGGGAGGTAACACTCTCATAGAATAATGGTGGGGGTATGACCGTTTGGAAATACATTCTTATAATTTGTGGTAGTTATGGTCTGTAAGCTTGCCATGAACACTGAATTAGCAAACACTGAGCCATTGCTCCCAAGGGAAATACAAGGTTAAGGTCCTGCAAGCCTCTGGTCACAACATTTTCAAGAAGTAACCTTATTTGATGTGTATTTTCTGTTTAGAGACACCTTACATGTGGTTTAGTTGCTAAGTTATGTCTGACTCTTGGGACACCAAGGACGGTAGCCCGCCAGGTTCCTCTGTCCATGGGATTCTCCAGGCAAGAATCCTGGAGTGGGTTGCCATTTCCTTCTCCAGGGGATCCTCCAGACCCAGGAATCAAACCCGGCTCTCCTGCATTGCAGGCCGATTTCCGCACTGCAGGCGCATTCTTTACTGACTGAGCTACGAGCAAAGCCCCTGTAACATATACTTCTTATAGATAATTAATTTTATGCAATATTTCTTTATAGTAATACACTAGCCAAGAAAAGCTCAATACTCTCTTGGCCCTGGATGACCTGCCCCCAAGTTTCATTGGCTTTCAGCCTCACAGCAATGCTGTCCCTTGTGCTCTTCTCACCAGTTGTCATCTCCTGACTCCGTAAGTTCTGCTACTTTTCCGGCTCAAATTTTCCCCCACTCTGCTCATGTCCACAAATGACTGGGAAAGTGCTGGGAGCACTGGTCTTTCAATTAGAAGTAAATTTCATCAAGCAAGAAGATTCACAAATACGAATCTGCAAATAATAAGGATAGACTCCTTTTATCAAAATGACATACACTTTGACCTAGCAATTCTACTTTTAGGTATTGAGTGTACAGATATGCCTTTGTATGTATAAAATAACATCTTTACACAGATATTCACTGAACTAATTTTAATTAGGAAGAAACTGGAAATATTAACAGCACGGTTGTCTTTTGGTGGCAGCATATATGTACAACTATGGTACCCTATTCAATGGAATACTATGCAACAATTAAAAAAGAGAAAGCTCTATGGAGATGATATGGAACCATCCACACTAATTGTTTTTTCAAATGTTTTGCCAGGAACCACAGTAAAACCAAAGCAAAACAAAAAAGCCCCCTACATTGTCACTGAGTATGTGGTTTCTTTCTATTCCGTGGGCTCTTTATATTCTATGTGCTACAGTGAAAAGATTCTGCTCCTCTTGACTCACTAAATTAGACCTCATTAGTGTGACATGCTACAGTTTGGAAAAAAACACTACTCTACAAAATATACAGTTTATCTAAAAGAAAAGACAAGGTGAAGAAAGATGATAAAAGATGATACTGCTCATTTCTGGGAAAGAAAATGACAGGGCACCATGGATGACTCACGTTTGTAAATACATGAGATCTCTCTGGAAGAACATCAGAGGAACCAGCAACAGTGGTTATCACGAGAGAGGCAACTGGTGATTCAGGAAGCTGAGAGGGGGGGCAACCTACTTCTCACCACACATCCAGCAGCTAAGATGCTGCCTTCCAGTTCAGAGGGTACAGGTTCGATCCCTGGCCAGGGAAATAAGATCCTACTTGCCTTGCAGCCAGAAAACCAAAACCTAAGACCCGAGCAGTACTGTAACAAACTCATTTACATAGAAGAAAAACAAAGATGTAAGTCCTCCTCAGTAAAGGAGCTGGAGCTGTATTTCTCACCACCGGTGACACCAAGAAGTCTATAACTTATTTCTGGATTTTAGGGACTAAAACGTCTTCTATAGTAAAAAATTGCATTTTATGGTAATAGCATTAAAAATGATTCTAATAATAATACAGTTAATTGGGCATATGCTATAGCCAAGTACCAGGTGTTTTCCATGTGTAATTATTACATGTAGGGGACCAGGAACTCCAGCAACGTGCAGGGTTAATGAGTGGCCTGGAGTGGCACGTCTGAGCCTGAGAATGTGCTATCTGAAACAGCATTTTTGGTGTGGTCAAGCTCAAGCTAATTTCCATTTAAAGAAGCCTCTGGCCTCTTGGTAAGGATCATGCTACTGTGGCTTTACACCTCAACTACTGATTTGAAAAAAGCTTTTGTGTTTTAGAAGGCCAAAGCCCAAGGGATGGTGGTGTTATTCAGTCACTCAGCCACATCTGACTCTTTGCAACCCCATGAACTGCAGCATGCTAGGCTTCCCTGTCCTCCACTATTTCCCGGAGTTTTCTCAAACTCATGTCCATTGAGTCAGTGATGCCATCCAACCATCTCGTCCTCTGTCGCCCCCTTCTCCTCCTGCCCCCAATCTTTCCCAGCATCAGGGTCTTATCCAGTGAGTCAGCTCTTCATATCCGAAGACTCCTGGAAATGCCTAGGTGATGAAAAGACCTTCATCAGAAAACGCTAAGAACACCTAAAGCCAAGCTGCCTTCCTGAATGGGTTTAAGCTATGAAAGATGGACATGGGGATTCGGTAGGATTCTTCTCCACCAAATGACTTCAAACACATCCCAGCACACCAGCACGATGTGAAAAAAGGTCAACACTACTGATCCTGTCGCAGTGCTGCAGAATGGATGAGGTGGGGACGTCCTGTTCGTGTGCTCCTCAAGGAAGACCAGTTAATGGCCTTCTGGGGACAGTTGGAATGGATTTGTACATAATCTCAGAGGCCAGACTGTCTGAAAAGTTGCTCTGAATGCACCGGAACACACGAATTCACCTGCGGTACAAGAGCAGCCAGGCTACAGCTTAGGGCCCTCCACTGCATGAGACAGCTTTCAGCCCCAGTGCAGGACTTGCCTTTTAGTGATGGTTAAGTCAGCACCTTCCCTGGTTAATACAGGGAATATAAACCACCCCTTAAGTGATGCTCCCCCTAGGATACCTCCTTCTCTTCCAAAATGATTCACATGTCATCCTGTTTAAATAAAACAAAGTTTCCTTCCCAGGGTTGTGAGCAAGTTTTTTCTATTCAAACAGATTCTCTTTTCTGACCAGAAAGAAGCCCTCAGCTACCTTTTTTTTTTTTTTGTTATTCTCCAATTGTTGTTAACAACCCCCAGCTGCACTGGCTCCCACACCCATTTAAAACCCCTCTGCCTGGCTTCATATCCCAGACTTTCTTGCAAAGGAAACAGAACTCTAAAATCAGAACCGTCTTGGGCTGGGCAGTTGCCAAGTCAGCTGCTGCTCCTTAGCCTTAGGTCAAATGGCTTACCCTAGGACATTTTGCACAGTGTTTAAGTTACTCCTTATTGAATAAAGATAAACTCATTTTTTAAAATGGGAAGGAAGAGGAACTGTAAATAGAATAATCTCATCTTATCTCTATAGATTTCCCCCCTGGTAGTGAGGTTATTTATAAGCCAGTAGGGAGTTCACTGAAGGATGCTTTCCTGTCCTGACACAGAATCCTTAAGATTCATAAAATGCATGTCTCATGATGACCATGAAGTAGCCTTGAGTTGGCTTGCTTCCTTGAAAACCTTTCACCACTGAACTGTCTTGGGAACTATGGGGCTGGAGTTCTATAGAACTCCCTCTATGCCAAGCCAAGAAAATAATTCCTCTCTCTTTTCAAGGCTCACTCCATTTGTTCAAGACTAAAGAAAGATGTTGACTGAAAAAGGAAGGGAGGGATGCGGGTCAAAGGGTAAAACAAGCCCCGAAGGATATTATTCAATTCTCTTCCTGTTTTATCATTTTATTGTATTAGAAACTACCAGAACTAAGGGGCCAATGGCTGGGGCATGGAAGTTCTCTGCTGAAAAGGAAAGCACTTGGTGAAACAAGTTATACTGAAACATGATTTCATTCATTCAACAAATATTTTTTTAGGCTTTATTTCATGCTAAGGTGATCTCTATTACCCTCTGAGTGGATAAAAACTGACTATAAAAATCTTTCAAAATGTTTTTCTGAGAGTTTTAGGAGAACCAAAGAAATAAGAATTATATATTCACTAAAATTTTAAGTCTTTGTGTTCTTTATTTCAGATGGAAAATTTTGTGGTCAAAAGAAAAGACACTATATGTTTAGATTACAGCTAGAAGCACACTACTCATGACAGAGGAGAAAATGACAGATGGAAATAAATCTATTTCCAATTTTTTAAAGTAAATTAGCAATATTTAATAGTGGAAAAGTTCTGTGATAAAGCAATTGATAGCTATTGGTGGCCAACATATTTGTCTTTAAAAAATGAAAACCAGTTCTGAAAAATACAAACTGTGGAGCATAACCTCCATAGGTTAACACAACTCAGTTGCTGAAAAGTTTTTAAATATCATGTCTGCCTTATTCACTTTGCATCTAGGAATAAGTTATTTAATTTGCTCCTTTCCATCTGACCCTTAAATAAGAACCAAAATGCCAGCCTATCTCTTAAGACTACAGTGAAGATGAAATAATCCCAAAACATTGTGGAGGTGCGAAACAAATAAGTTTCCAACCATGATACTGGACTTGCTTACAGAACAAAGTTTTAGTTACATTTTTAAGACAGGGTATTAACGTCAGATAACCAGCCATAAGTACTTCTTTCCCCACTACCGGTCTAATAACTAATTTGCCTTCTTTTTGAGGGTTATTTTTATGATCATGTGAGCCCGGCAGACTGCCTGGTCACAAGTGCTCGTGGTGGCATGTGCCATGAAATGGAAATAAGTTATTCTGCCGGGCCCCAAGAACGAAGGTCCTTTGAAGTACATGTGTTTATATGTGCTCACCAAAATTTAATACCAGTAAAACCAAAAGGCAGTTGGAATTTTAATTTACAGTAAAATGACCTTTTATCTTTTTAATGTTCCAGGAAGCATCAATCTAACATTTTTTAAGTCATGGCAAGTTTCCGTAACAGTGACAAGAAGAGTACTCAATAAAGAACATGGCCTGTTTTGGAAAGCAGTGGGAGAGAATACCACATTTCAGTTCTAATTGGCAACTGAAGAACAGTTGATTTGAGACAGCAAAGTCTAAAATGGTAAAGCAACTCATTACCCTTTCAAGTAATCAGGTAAGAAACTTCAGAAATTCTCAGAGGAGAAAACACCTGCTGCACCATTTATATAAAGTTCAGACAGGCCCGTGTGGGGGCTTCAAAGATAAGGATAATGGGCAGCTTCTTAAGCTGGGCGGTGGGTCCACAGGTGTTCATTTTATTATAATCTTTATAACTTACAAAGTTATTACATTCTTCTTTTAAAATACATAAACCATTTCACAATAAAGATGAAAAGCCAGGGGAAGAAGTAGCTGGTCAAGCAGAAATCATATGTACAAAAGTTAATGATCCCCACCATGAACATACTCTGGGACAGCAGAGAACCTGAAGTTATTACTCTCTGGGTGAGGCAAAGGTGACCTGATGGGAAAGGAACAATTATCACACGTGCTCATCAGACGACCTGCCTTACACTGAACTGTGGGCCTTCCATCTATTTAGGAAGAAGAACTCCAACAAGACGGGCTTGGTGGAAAGACGGCTGGCTGAATAGGCAGCCTTTTCACCCCTACTAGCCCCGCTGCCTCCTATCCTGAATTGCTTAAGGTTTTCCTCAGATGTAAGGAGTGTGTTTCCCGCTGCTCCTCAAACTGCTGCTTCCTATTAACCTCTCTAAGGTATGACCCCTGAACCCCACAGGATCTGCCAGGTTCCCAAAAGCAGGGAGAGTGTAGGCCACAAGGGGAAAAATGCACCCAAACAGTGTGGCTGGTTGTTCACGCTATATATCTGCATATATTCTAATTACCCGTATTGACTCATAAGCTTAAAATGGAAAAGAACTAGTATTTCCCACTGGAAGGCTTGATGTGCCTTTGTTTACACAATTATTAACCATATTATACTATACACAGCAGCCTCAATAAAGTACTTCTGTAGAGGCCTGGAAAACACATGGAATTGTACATTAGCAGGTAAAAATATATTGGGGTTTTTTTCCTCTAAAAGCAGAGAGAAAATTAATTATTTTCAGCTGTTTCATTCCAGGGACAAGCATTTGCTTTGCGTTAAAGCAGTGATTTGTAGGCTGGGCTTTGCCAGCATCTCCTGATCTGGGGGGTGGGAGGTGGTGGGATGGGTGTTGCAAACACATTCACGTCCAAATTGTCCTTTTACAAGGCTGCTTGCAAAGGCTGCCTTCTGGGAGCCGTTTAAACTGTCTCCAAATCTTCTTGTTCCTGGACACTCGTCATTATCCAACATTTCCGACCCATCTTGTTTGTTTTTTAAGAGCATGTGAGGATATTTTATGTGAGATTTCATCTTTCTGGAAGAGTGGTCAATTTCTTTAAAAATTTCTGCTACAGAATCAGTAAAGAAATTCCACGTGGCACTTAATGTATTCCTCCAATAGTTACTCAGAGCCTACAGTGTAGGGTGGGTACAAAGCTGGATGTGATACAGTCCTTGCCCTCAAACGATTCACAGTCTGGTGGTATGATGCTCACATTGGGGGAAAGGCGGACCTAAACTTCCCATCCTGGCAGGGCAAGATAGTCGCCACAAGCAGGAGTTATCTTACTGGTAAGGAACATGAAACTAACAAGCGACCACCAACCGGAAGAACTCGGGAAAGGTAAGATGGAGAGAGACGCCAGCCCATTTGTCCTGCCAATCTCCCAGAACCCTCCTCGCTGGAGTCCATCTTGGCTGAGCGATGCACCTGCCATCAGGAAGGACCTGGGTCAGAGTGACTGGCCAAAGACAAGCTGGAAACTAACTCAGTTATCACAAAACCCGAGACTGCGGGCCACATGGCCGGGCGGTTCTCCTGGGCTCCCTTACCCTCCTGCGTGCCACCTGGGCGTCCTTTCCCAGTAAGGTCTCTCGCTTCCTCAGCGCATGTCTCCTCAGACGATTCATTTCAGGTGTTAGACAAGAGCCCACTCTCGGGCCCTGGAAGGCGTCTCAGACGCAGTGGAATCTTATTTAAGCTATTTCCAAGCCCTCTACCCTCCACATGAACCACTGGGGCTCAAAGACCTGTGATCGAGTTCACTCAACTGAATTTAGAAAAAAAGATTAAGAAACGCTGGCCCAGCAGGAGCAGCAGACGTTCCTACAGTGACCAGGATGTCACGGTGACGGCTACAAGACTGGAGATTACACTCTGCAAAACACACATGGAGAAGGGACAAACACCTGGGGAGAGGGCTTCCAAAGGATTCCAGGAGGTCCCCCTGGGCTGGGCCTTAAAGAACAAGTTTCCCAGCACAGGTTACAACAGCGTGTGAAAATTAATGGTGGAAAGATACGACCCTGGAAGAAGACAGAGCGGTCTGGAGCTGCCAGAACTTGGGTCAGTGGAGACGAGCAGAGGAGAAGGAGGGCGAGTAGGAGGTGATGCTGAAGGCTGCTCCAGCACCAGATCAGGCTGGGCTTTCCCTGTCAAGCTACTTTCCATTTCCCATTGATCTTCTCGGGGAAGAGGACGGAGTGGCTGTGAGTCTGTGTGTGTCCTCATTGAAGAATTAAAAGTAGGAGCATGGGAGTAATAGTAAGAGACACAGGTTTTGCTTTATTTTAGTATACATAGAAAGTTATTATATGACACAGAAAGTTATTTCAATGGTAAGCTTAAACAAGCAGTACACCAGTCACATATACTTCTGTGGTTCTTTTTCAACCACTCTCTCTCTAACGCCAGGGTTGGGGTGGCTCTCTAAGCCACGATTCAGTCAAGTTCTCATTTTCGCCCTTTCTGCTTCAGGACAGCCAGCTTCTGTGTTTCTGAGCCGTGGTTAGGCTCCCTGTGTCATAGAGGGAGAGGTCTGGAGGCAGGATGGAGGTAGGAGATGGATAGAGGTGGGGAGCCTAGAGGTTGCGGAGGCTTAAGAAACCTGGGAAAGAGTGATTCGGGCCTGCAAAGTAAGGGGGCACTGATTGCCTTTATCCGAGAGGATTCCCAGAGCAGAGAAGTGGAATCCACTGATGTAACTGGAAGGCCTGATGGCCTGAGCTGCCTCAAGATGCAACAGGACACCTGATTCATCCCTGTAGTTCTTTAGACAAACCAGAGGACCATTTGGCAGGGAGAGCATTTCAAAGGTTGATTTCTTATCTATCAGTGCATAAATTATGCCAAAATGTAGTGGTTTAAAATGACAAACATTTCATTATCTAAGTTTCTGCAGACTAGGAGTTCAGGAGTGCCTGTGCTGGGTGGTTCTTGTCCAGCCTCTCTCATGGAAAGACCCCGATGCTGGGAGGGATTGAGGACAGGAGGAGAAGGGGACGACAGAAGATGAGATGGTTGGGTGGGATCACCGATTCAATGGACATGAGTCTGAGCAAACTCCAGGAGATGGTGAAGGACAGGGAAGACTGGCTTGCTGCAACCCTTGGGGTCACAAAGTGTTGGACACAATTGAGTGACTGGACAACAACATGAGATTTCAGTCCAGAAACCTGCCCAGATCCTGGCATCTGCAGGCTCCCCTGGGGCCAAGGCTGTGGGCGGGAAGCCCCAGTGCCTTGCTGGCGGTTGGAAGGCAGTCACGGTTTTTTGCCACAGGGACCTTTCCGTGGGCTGCTTGAGTGTCCTCGTGACACGGCCACTGGTCTTTCCTGGAGTGAGTGAACCAACACGTTTTCTGACCTCACCTTGGAAGTCACAGACTGTCACCCTGACTTATTCTTATGCAGTGGAGGGAGTCACTGGGGAGGGAATTAAACTCCATCTCTCTCAAACAATTCGTGGACAAAGCACACACAACAAAGTCATGCAAGAGGACTTTGAAAGTTACTCTTTACCCGGGATTGTCCAACTGTATTCCTGAACCAGTAACAAAAGCCAAACCTTGAAAGGGTCTGTTCTTGAGCCATCCCACCCTTGAAGCGGCCCCTGTGGCTCTTGTCAAGAGGGGAAGCTGGGTAATGGCTTCCTGGAAACTCCGTCAAGTGGCAATGGGGTTTGATTGAAACTGCGTTTGTGGTGTAATGGAAATGCTACTGATGATTTTCAGAAAAGAGAGTCAACATGGAAAAAGCTGAAATTTGAGATTATTTTGATTATACTATATTCAAAAAAGTATATATATTAGTATACAAATATACTAAAAAGTACATATAGTATACAAAACAATATATATTGTATATATATTATACAAAAAAGTATATGTATATTGTATATAATTATACAAAAAACTGATACAGCAGTTAAGTGGGTTTTGTTTTGTTTTAAATTTGGGGAATTGTTTTGTTTTGTTTGGATGTATAGGAAAGAAAGACTTCTGAGCCTTCCTGGTTACTTGATATTACCAAACATTAAGGAGCCATGAATTGATGAAGTTATATTTTTAAGAGAGTTTTATAAAGTGATAAATGAGAAGTCATGGGCCAAACATGAAGCAAATTATGTTGCGGCCTGCTCTGGCATGGTAAAGCACAGAGGAACCCACTGGAGTTTGATGTTTGAAACATTCTCCTTTTACAGGCAGGGGCTTATGGCAGATATTTCCTCGATGATGGGTCTAATCTTCTACTCCTGGGATCTGCAGTGAATAATATTTACATAATCATGACACTGCCAATGCTGGTTACTAATTGTCACTGTTTGGAATCAAACTCTAATCAGAGTGCAGAAAGCAAGTTGGCTGTAGAACAGAATGCAATGTTTCCATAACAACAGTGGTGTGGTTGCTAGAGGTTGAGGTGAGGGCTGGGAATCGTGGAGGAAGAGGAAAGAAGCCTACATAGTCCGAGGGGTGAGGGATGGTTGGAAGAGATGATAAAAGCTGATGAGTCAGGAAATAGCACATTAAAGTTGCAATAAAATTAAATATACAACTTCAGGTTAGAGTTCTCACAAAAGTCAGGAGGAAAGGTGATGGGGAGTGTGGTACGAGCTCTCTCTTAATTTTTTCCCCCAAGGGAGTCACAAGTTACTGATTAATGGAGAAACAGAACAGGAGCACATTCTACAGAATGGAGGTGAATCCCACGAGAATAACCAGGATCAGGGGCTGACAGCTCTGGGAACTGGGTAGCGAAGGTGACCTTCACATCTTCTTTCTATCCTTCTGTACACATTTACTTTCTCACCACATACTGAACATGTGTAAGTTTCTTAAAGCAAAATATGTAAAAACCCACATCACTGGTAGAGGCTGATAGGAGCCTGCGTTCACCAGGTTTTAATAAACTTCACATACAAATGGCAAGACTTCACTTATTTCATAAAGCAACACTTTATATTTTATTCTTCTCCTTGACATGGAGAGTAGGAACCAGTGTACGAATGACTACTTTGGTGATAAAAACTAACATGAGCTAAAATTCTATGACTTATCTTTAAATATACCTTTAACTCCAATAATGAAAGGACTAACAACAACAACAAAAAAATTACAATTTCCAGGATTAACTTGAATGGGTGAAAGCCCAGGCTCAGTAAAGAACAGAAACTCCATTCTAGCAGCAGGCTATGAAACAGTTTCAATAACTGTCCCCTACCCTGCCTCCCAGGACTAAAGACTTTTTCTGAGTTTTTATGGAAGGCTCAGGAACATCCTCTGCACATTTTATTTGATTTTTTTAAAGGTTGTTTTATAATATTTATTTTTATTTATGTATTTATTTGGAGCTGCACGAGGTCTTAGCTGTGGCACATCAGATCTTTGATATTTGTTTCAGCATGTGGGATCTTTAGTTGGGACATGCCAACTCTTAGTTGCAGCATGTGGGATCTAGTTCCCCAACCAGGGCTGGAACCCGGACACCCTGCATTGTGAGCTCAGAGTCTTAGCCACTGGACCACCAGGAAAGTCCCTCTCTGCATATTTTAAAGACAAAGTCCCTGCTACCTAACTGTGGAAGATATTCCAAGGTTTCAACAATGATTAGCATACCAAAGAAGCAAGTAACTGTTTGCCTCGGTTTAAAAAAAATTTTTTTTTTTGGCCAGGAACAACCTGGGTACTAAGTACAGTGGGTGGAAACAGGAAGAAAATATAGCAAGAAAAATTATGAAGTTGGTGATCAGGTGGAGAAAGAATCATTTTCTATAAAAGGGCAGTGTTTCCCACCCTCCACCTTTGGCAAATGAGAGGAAAGATTTTTACGGAAGTTCTTCAGGCTTCTAAAGAAAAACTAGTTTTTATCCTCAATAAGAAATGCTCATTTTTCTATTTTATAGACTCATAAAACTTCAAAATAGGAAGGGACTCGTACTACAGCAATTCACAATACAGATCAGGTGTCAACCATACTTGATAAAAGGAATTTTATACAAAGAGCTGAACTACCACAGCCCTGAGAATGACTTGTAGTGCTTATTAAAAAAAAAAAAAAAACAAACCAGAAGAACGGATAACCATTAAGTAGTATAACTGTACATAATGGACTACTATATAGCAATGAAAGTGAACTATCACAAGTAACATAGATGAATTTAACAGGTTTAACATTCACTGAAGACATCAGACACCAAGAAAACATATTCTGGTGCTATTTATACAAAATACAAAACCAAATAGAACTAATCAAGTTGTCAGAAGTTTGAATGGTTACTAACTTTGATGGAGTAGAGACTGGGAAGGGTTATGTGGAGCTTCGGGTTATAGTAAAGTTCTACTTTCTATCTACATGCTGGTCACATGGGTGGCTTCAGTTTGTAATGTTTTCCAAGCAGTTGCAGTTATAATGATTTGTGCACTTTTCTGAGTGAATATACAATTCAATTAAAAAGTCAGTTAAAGAAAAATAACATATAGGGTCCCTGCTAGCTTATGTGGCACCTTCATGTGGGTTTTTGAACGCCCCTCGCTCTGGATGAATGACTTAGGAAAAGGCACCTCTGTGGGTGGAGGCTCCCCTAAAAGTCTGTGCCCTGTAGAACGGAGGGTGGGCTGGGCTCCATCCCCACTGGGTCATGTTGTTAGAGACAAAGCCACACATCTGGGTGGACATCTGCAAATCTGCAAGATACTCATGGGACCCTTCCTCACCACAGCATTATGAGCAGGCAGGGCCGACATCCTTCCAATATGGAGGAGGAAGTGGCACAGAACAGTGAGACTGATGCATGAAGGCATCACAGCTAATAAGCCATGAAGCCAGGGTGAACTTCTAGGCCAGTAGGTCTTCACATGATTCTGATTCCTTTTGGGGAGGAGAAGAGGAGGAAGCTTCTCTCTGTGTTACTGTGTTCACTGCTATGGGTCATCTCAAATGCTCTGTCAAATAAGGGAGGGGATAAATACATGGTCCGATATTCTTAATGCTGGGCTTTAGTAAAGGTGCTAGGTTCTCAGTCCATTTGGAAAACATGCCATAATCATATACTCTGAAATGAATATTCACCTTGTAGACGTTAACCTGGGCAGAGAGGTCAGTGGAATAGAGATATGTACACCTATCAATAGAATATCCTGGCCCACCCACAGGTTAAAATGATCAACGTAAGGATATAAATCTGTCCATGTCTCGGAAAAAAAGGAAAGAGAAAGGCACCCACGTGCTGTGTAACTTTAACTTACCCAGAAGCGTCTGCTTATCTGGGGAAGAGTCAGGCTCTGCAGAACACCAGCAGGACCGGAGGACAATCACCCCTCCGAGCACGCCGTCTTCGCTGGCCAGGAAAGGTGAGCCTAGGCACAAACGACCGGTGGTCATTTTCAGTTCATTTCACTCTTTTCATTCCCAGTTTTCATTTGATTATGGGAACAAAGGTGTGGGATGAGTAAGATTTTGAAAGATGCCTATTTTCTGACACTCACTGTTATTCATACCTTATCCAGGCTGGATGGTGAAGGCAGGCTTGATCCCTAACAGGCAGAGACAGTGCCAGACGCTGCCAAGGAGACATGAGCAGGGGTGGCGCGTGCATGACCATATTCAGAATGGAATTGGAAACACTGCCAGATTAAAGGCCCAAAACACAAATACAGCAAAAAATGTTCAGCAGCTCCCTTTGATCACCTCTTCGGGATCACTTACCAGGCTCTCCCTGCTGTCAGGGGCATGCCACCAAAAGCTTTCATTTACTACCTTAAATTCAATTTTCAACAAAAAGCCACAAAGTTTATGACAAACATTTAAAAATGCTCCTGATGGTTTACACAAATAAGGGTGAAACTGTATTTCTGAGAGTCTGTCTGGTGGTTAGAAACGGCCGTGCTTCGGAGAGATCTCACACACTGAACCATTGTGAGCATCTCAGCAGCACCGCGTTTTAAAGCCCCTCCTTTTTCCTCCCCAAGGACATCTTCTTCAAACATCTGGCACAGCAAGTGAGCACGTGGAGAACAAATGCAAAATTAACCCAAGTGCTATCAAAGAAAGTCATAAAAATAAAACCCAGCCAAATTGGATTTGGGGGGAGCTTCTGGTTAAACTTAGTAGATTAAATACATGCATTTATCTCCACTCCTTTCTCAAATCCCAGTAAACTGGGGGAAAGGGAAGGGAAAAAAAAAAAAAAGAGCCATGGCCCAATAAGGACAGAGAAAGAGACAAGGGGAAAACAGAAAAACAGACCTTTTAGAAAAGAGAAGGAAGATAGACAAGTAGTTGCTTACCTAGAGGACCTGGGAAAACTTCCATGGGGCAGGGGGGTGAGGAGGTGAGGAGGAAGGAAAAAAGGCTGCTTGGAGTTGGGGGACACCTATAAGAAGCCACTCCAGTTTTATCATAAAATCTAAAGACCAGAAATTGGAGGCTTCAAGTTCTGGAGGCAGGAATGCAGGGTGCACCTGAAATAAAGCTGGTCAGTTGAGAGGGTCCAAAAGGATCTTCTAGACCAGGATGGGTAAACTATGACCTGTCTAGTTCACAGCCTATTTTTGTGCTGTCTGCAAGCAAAGAATGTTTATTTTATATTTTAAAGGGTTTTTTGGTTTGTTTGCTTTGCTTTTTTAAGATAGAGAGAGGGAGAAGGAAGAGGAAGAGAAAAATCTGTGATAGAGACCAAAGTGTTGCCCACAAAGTCTAAAATCCACTCTCTGGCCCTTTATAGAAAGTTTGCTGACACTTGATCTCAAGTCCCAGATTCCTGTCTAGAGAGGAAGTTACTCCTCCCCAGCCCTAGAGGAAGCAGGATATTTACTCTCTAGAGAGGGTGAACCAGAGGGACTGGAGGCTCGGGTCATTGGTCTCAGCCCAGGGTGGGAGGGAGGCTCCACACTGAAGTTAGGGGCTGAAGGGGAGCCTTTATGTGAAACAACCTGCTCTCTTCACCTACAGGCTCCACGTAGGCAAGAAGGCTGATACCCTCCAAGCAAGAGACTGGATCATTCCTTTTCAGTCTCAAGAGTATTTCCAGTCTCAATTCCAACCAATTCAAGACTAAGAACCTACTTGAGAGAACCTAAAAACATCACTCGTCCTTGCTTTATGGTGATGGCTTCAGGATGACAAGTGTGACTCACATACAAAGGGCTTTCAGCTCAGCTTCTTGGTGCTTAGAGAGCACAGTTCCGTTCAGTTCAGTTCAATCGCTCAGTCGTGTCCGCCTCTTTGTGACCCCATGGACCACCACACACCAGGCCTCTCTGTCCATCACCAACTCCCGGAGGTTACTCAAACCCATGTCCATCGAGTCGGTGATGCCATCCAACCATCTCATCCTCTGTCGTTCCCTTCTCCTCCTGCCCTCAATCTTTCCCAGCATCAGGGTCTTTCCCAATGAGTCAGCTCTTCACATCAGGTGGCCAAAGTATTGGAGCTTCAGTTTCAGCATCAGTCCTTCCAATGAACACCCAGGACTGATCTCCTTTAGGATGGACTGGTTGGATCTCCTTGCAGTCCAAGGGACTCTTCAAGAGTCTTCTCCAACACCACAGTTCAAAAGCATCAATTCTTCGGTGCTCAGCTTTCTTTATAGTCAAACTCTGACATCCATACATGACCACTGGAAAAACCATAGCCTTGACTAGACGGACCTTTGTTGACAAAGTAATGTCTCTGCTTTTCAATATGCTATCTAGGTTGGTCATAACTTTTCTTCCAAGGAGTAAGCGTCTTTTAATTTCATGGCTGCAATCACCATCTGCAGTGATTTTGGAGCCCAGAAAAATAAAGTCTGCTGTTGTTTCCACTGTTTCCCCATCTGTTTCCCATGAGGTGATGGGACCAGATGCCATGATCTTAGTTTTCTGAATGGAGTTTTAAGCCAGCTTTTTCACTCTCCTCTTTCACTTTCATCAAGAGGCCCTTTAGTTCTTCACTTTCTGCCATAAGCGTGGTGTCATCTGCATTCTGAGGTTATTGATTTTTCTCCCAGCAATCTTGATTCCAGTTTGTGCTTCATCCAGCCCAGCACTTCTCATGATGTACTCTGCACAGAAGTTAAATAAGCAGGGTGACAATATACAGCCTCGACACACTCCTTTTTCTATTTAGAACCAGTCTGTTGTTCCATGTCCAGTTCTAACTGTTGCTTCCTGACCTGCATACAGATTTCTCAAGAGGCAGGTCAGGTGGTCTGATATTCCCATCTCTTTCAGAATTTTCCAGTTTGTTGTGTTCCACACAGTCAAAGGCTTTGGCATAGTCAATAAAGCAGAAATAAATGTTTTTCTGGAACTCTCTTGCTTTTTCTATGATCCAGTGGGTGTTGGCAATTTGATCAGTGGTTCCTCTGCCTTTTCTAAAACCAGCTTGAACATCTGGAATTTGACGGTTCACATACTGTTGAATCCTGGCTTGGAGAATTTTGAGCATTACTTTACTAGCGTGTTAGATGAGTACAACTGTGCAGTGGTTTGAGTTTTCTTTGGCATTGCCTTTCTTTTGGATTGAGTGAAAATTGATCTTTTCCAGTGCTCTGGCCACTGCTGAGTTTTCCAAATTTGCTGGCATATTGAGTGCAGCACTTTCACAGCATCATCTTTTAGGATTTGAAAGAGCTCAACTGGAATTCTATCACCTCCACTAGCTTTGTTCATAGTGATGCTTCCTAACACCCACTTGACTTCACATTCCAGGATGTCTGGCTCTAGGTGAGTGATCATACCATCGTGATTATCTGGGTCATGAAGATCATTTTTGTATAGTTCTGTGTATTCTTGCCACCTGTTCTTAATATCTTCTGCTTCTGTTTGGTCCATATCATTCCTTTCCTTTATTGAGCCCACCTTTGCATGAAATGTTCCCTTGGTATCTCTAATTTTCTTGAAGAGATCTCTAGTCTTTCCCATTCTATTGTTTTCCTCTATTTCTTTGCACTGATCTCTGAGGAAGGCTTTCTTATCTCTTCTTGCTGTTCTTTGGAACTCTGCATTCAAATGGGTATATCTTTCCTTTTTTCCTCACAGACAACCTAGAATCACCAGCTCTTTCCATTAGGCCTCTGGGGATCACAGAGAGCAAAAAAGCAAAAAGGTAATAGAGGGAAAACTTAGGCAAATACTTTGAGCAGAAGAAAAAAAAAATTTTACAGGCGGGGGAAGGGGAAAGATTCCCTGGCAGTCCAGTGGTTAGGACTTGGCACTTTCACTGGGAGGGCCCAGGTTGGACCCCTGGTTGAAGAACTAAGATCCTGTAAGTTGCAACCCCCAGAAGCACAAGAAAAGAAAGAAAGAGGTAAGACATGAGAGAAAAGAACATTTTTAATCACAACAGGCCAGAAGATCCAATATTTGATTAAAAGGAGTTTCAAAGAGAACAAATTTTTTAAAATGAAAGGGAATAAATTTCAAAAGAAAAAACAATTCCAAGAATTGAAGGATGAGTATTCAGACTGAAAAGGCTCATAAACCTCCCAGTATAATTCATGGGGCAAAAAAAAAAAGTTCCATGAAGCTGTATCACTATGAAATATCAAAATACTTAGAAAAGAAAGGTCTAAAAAATTTCCAAATGGGAAAAAAATGATCACCGGGAAGGCAAGGGGATTATAATGGCATTGGATTTCTCAATAGCAACACTGGGATCTAGAAGATTAGGAGGTAACATTTTCAAAATGCAGACAGAAAATTATTTCCAACCTAGAAGTCTATCCTTGGCCAAAATGTCAATCAAACATGAAAGGAGATTGAAGCTGGACAAAGTCTCAAAGAATTCACCTCCCGTGCACTCTTTCTCAGAAAGCTGCAGGACAAAAGTACCTTGGCAAAATTAAGGAATAAGGGAAATAATGAGAAAGAAATGAAGATCTGGGAACGGGGCTTCAAGACAAGAGAAGACAAATGTATTCCTGGGTGACGCACAGCTACAGACAGCCTTGGACAGCCAATGAACCAAAATGACAGAGAGCCAGAGGAAGCTGGAAAGGTATTTCCAAACGGGAAAAAATTTAAACTTATAAGATACATGCTGAGTTTTAAATTATTGACAGGAAATGTCTCACATTTTGAGGGAAGACAGAGAATAAAAGAGTGGTTAAAAAAAAAAAAGTGAGGCAGATATTAACTGCAGACAAAATACGAATTTCTACAGAAAATGAAATTAGAATCACAGCACACTATGTAGCTCATATGTCAATGGCTAGAGTAAAAAATATAAACTCATCCATATGGATGAACTAAAAAATAAGAATATAATACATTAAGAAGAGAAAAAGCCTATGTGGGTGAGTGTAGGTTGGAAGTTGGAAATATAAAGGAACTAAACGCTTGCCTTCCCTGATGTAAAGATGATAACATCTAAATTTGATATCCAAATAGTATTTAAGATTGAAAGATCAAGAAATAGTAGTATAGACATGTTATGTTGAATTATAGATGTAAGTTTTAGAAAAAAAATAGTTAAGAGAGTTAAAAATAGGAGCTTAGGAGGGTCGGGACAAGGAACTACCTATTTTCAGGATAAGCCTAGGGGCACTGCTTGTCTTTTTTTAATTCATGTGTGCATGCACACGTGCACGCACGCACACACACACACACACACAGCTTTGCAACAAAAAAGCAACACATATTTAAACTGCAGAACCAGAGTACAGTTTTTTCTCCTCAGCCCCTCAGAGAAGAGGGAAAGGAGACAGGGAATTCACAGCCACCAAGAAGCCATCCTAAGGCCCTAGATCCATACTGTCATGTTCTGTAGTTTTATTTCCAGAACCACCATGAGAAGGCTTTTTATGATCATTTTACAGACAAAGAACCTGAGGTTCAGAGTGGTTCCATGATGTGTTACAGCCATGCCAGAGCTGGGGAGGAAGGCTTCCTCCCATGTTTCTCTGAGCCCACGATCGTGCCTGCTTTGCAGCAGAGCCTCTCGGAACAGGAAACTAGGGATACGATTACATCCCACCACACCTGCATGAAGGCTCTTGACACCTCTACAGATGTTCCTTTCCCACCACATCCAGGAACTTCTCCTAGGGTCCCCATAACACGTCTGTGTGCTTAGTCACTCAGTCATGTCCAACTGTTTGTGACCCCATGGACCGTAGCCTGCCCGCCTCCTCTATCCATGGGATTTCCCAGGCAAGAATACTGCAGTGAATTTCCATGTCTTCCTCCAGGCAATCTACCTGCCCCAGGGATCGAACCTGTGTCTTCTGCGTCTCCTTATTGCAGGCAGATTCTTTACCACTTAGCCACCAGTGAAGGTCCAGCACTTATCCAAGCACAAAACCTTCTACCTCTTCCTTCTCCAAGGACTCAACTCTTCAAACCACATCAAGTCATATGAGTTCCTTGTGGTTGCACCTGCTCCTGCCATGTCCTTCCCACCAACAGGACCCTTGTTCACTCTCCTGGTCCTTCCTGCTCCAATCACACACCCCTTAAAAGGAACGTGTACGATGTGCCAGGACTCATGGGGCACTGGGGATGCTGCAGTGAACAAACGAGGCTCCTGCCCACATCCAGCTGAGCAGGTTGGGAGACAGGTAATGAACTCATACATCAACAAGGAACCCACCCAGCTGGTAGGAAGTGCTGTGAAGAAAACATATCCCGGCAAATGCTGACAGGTGTGACTGGGGCTAATGCTTTAAGTCAAGTGTCAGAGAAGGCATCTTTGTAAGGCACCAACCATGTGAAGATCTGTTGAAAGAACATTCCAGGAGGATGAACCAGCAAACGCAGATACCCTGAGGTGGGGAGGAGCATGGATGTTCAGTAAATAAAAGGAGGCTGGAGTGGCCAAACTAGATGATGGAGGGGGAGGGAGGGCAGAATCTGAGTTCAGAGAAAGGCAAGGCCACCTCACATAAGGTTACAGGGGGCTTGTGAGCCCAGCAAGAAGTTTGGATTTTACTCAAAGTGTAGTCAAAGATGACAAAGGGCTTTAACCAGGACAGTGCTAGTGTTCATTTACATTTGTATAAGATTACTCTGCTGGAATAGATCAGCAGGCAAGTGTGGAAGCAGGAAACCACTGAAAAAGCCTGATTATGAGTTTCCAGTGGTTTGGGTGAGCCTGGTGGCAGTGGAGACAGTCAGCAGGGGGTGGGTCCGGGGTACATTCTGCAGGCGGAACCAATAGGGTTGTTCGTAGAATAGATGTTGGTGTGGAACACAGACATCAAAGTTTACTCTAATAAGAAATATGCACCCCAGCTGTGATTGCACCATTAAACCATTCAGAAATGTTCAATGATTCCCAAGTGCTCATGGAACAATGTCTAAACTCCTTAGCCCAGACCTGCCTTCCTCTCTTCCCAACCTTATATCCCTATTTATTTTCACACATCACTCCAGCCAAACTGGACTTCCTATATTACATTTCCTTAAGATTTCCCCCTGGGCCCACTGTTGTGAACTGTGCTTCCCAGTTCCTTTACCCCCATGAACTGAAATCTATTATTTTTTCTTTATTTCTTTCTTTTTAAATTTTCTTTACTTCTTGGCCAGGTCATGTGGCATGTGGGAATCTTAGTTCCCCAACCAGGGATCAAGCATGTGCCCTTGCAGAGGAAGTATGCAGTCCCTACCGTGAGAGCACCATGGAAGCCCCTTAAGTTTATTCTTTAGCTCCAAGGCCGTTTATACAGAAAGTGAGTATACTCTCACCACTTTAGGGTGAGAGTATATGACTCACCTTTGAGGCCCTCTTAGTGACTAACAAAGTACATGAACTTGTTCACCGCCTTCCCTGATCCCTAGCGCCCTGCAACACATACACACACTCCTGCCACAGCACCGCCGTGTACCACGGGTGCTCGGAAAGGGTGTTGGGTCCCCTGGGCACCATGGAAGCTCCTCACCCTCAAAGTGCATTCATTCAATGATTTAATGAAATAATGATTAAAGTGCTATATTTGAAGATTCTAAAAACTTCATGGAAATACTCAGGTTTCATATAATCACTGTGGTGTTTTAAAAAGCAAAGCAAACCAATACTGACTCAGACAGAAGGCCCTGTTTTGATTCTCAAGGTAGTAACTGTGTGGTCTTAAGCAAGGCATTTTTTTTTTTTTTTAATTTCTATGCTTCAGTTTCTTCAACTATAAATCATGGATATTGTAAAACACCTTTCTGAGTTGTTGTCAGGGTTCAATTTATATATATGAACTTTGTAACCTCAGAGGTGCTACTTAAACATTTGGTGGTAAAAATCTTAATGGTAAGAACAGACTTAAACATTTTGCTCATCCTCGAAGATTACCATGTTGAACAAGATCTATTTCTATACCTTCCTGATTAAACTTCTACAACAGCCACAACTAGTCTCAACTGACATTCAGTGACTGGATGGTGGTGGTGACAGGGTATCAATTTTCCAAGTTAAAATATTAAACACTGTTGTATAAAAGGTAGCAACATTCTTATTCTTCCCAGTAAGAAAAATTCACTTAAGAGTGAATGTTCGGCTCTGTGATATGCTTTCTATAGTCAAATAGGGAATTGGGAGGCAAAAATTAACTAAGACAATTCAAAGTTCCATATGCAAGTGATTGCATAAAATAAAGATTAAAAGAAACAAAGAAATAATAAAAATTAATTTACACTACTAAAGTATCTCAAATTGATTCTTAAACATCCAAATCTCTAACTACTATATAATGAAATTACAGTTACAGATGCTAAGAAACATATTCACTCTGATCAAATGTGTATAATCTGTATATTCATTAAGATTGTAAATCCAGACTGTACACAAATGAGATACCTACTGATTGTATTTGTGCCATATCTTTAAGGATGAAAAATTTGAAGAAATTTAAGAAGAAAATCCCTGTAAATATGAATGCAGAAAAGTTAACGGGAATATTAATCCATATTCTTTTCACTGCTAGTGCCAGAATCCCGATTAGCATGATTTTAAGTAAAAAGATGGATTCACTGGCTCATGAAATCCAAAAGGAAGAACAGACAGACTCCTGGAAGCATAGGGGTGTGAGGGGTGTCAGGGACAGCGGGAAACAGCTTCTCCCGTGCAGAGGTAGTGGCCATCCACAGACAGCGCCAGAGCAGTGTGCCTGACACGGCCTTCGCCAGAGAGACCCTGTCCTCGTCAGCTTCCCCACTCTCAGACACCGCCAATCAGACCTCGGCAGACAGGAAATCCGACAGGCCTGGCTTTGGCTAGGGGGTAAGCCTACAGGAGTGGAGGCACAGACGGACAGACAAATCCCCAGACGTCCAGAAAACACACATGGATAGAAGACCGGGCTACACAACCAGGAGCCTGGTGCTGTCCACTTGAACTTGGACCAGCCACTTTATCGCTCTGAATCTTGCTTTCTTCCCTCATCAGAAAAACTGACAGACTAGACCAGTAAGTCTAATGTCTGACAGACTAGACCAGTAAGTCTAATGTCTTTATCGGGTTTAAAGCTTCGTGTCTCCCCACCAGCAGCAACCAGACATTATCTGAGGCCAGTAAGCCAAAGCATTAGACCTCCTTTTGCAAAACCTGATACAACACTTCCTCTTCAACATGTGAGAACTCATCAAGAGAGTCTATTCTACAGCCAGAAGGCAGCTCCTAGTGTTCTGCTTTCCTGTCGCAGTTAACAAAGAAACCTTGTGGTTTCAATACAATTCTGTGCATTGCTTTCTCTTTTTAAAGTCTGGATGACAAACCAATTGAATGGCATTTTCTTTTCCAGGAATTACACATATATCGGGAAAGATATATTGATAAGGGTGCAGGGTGGCAGGGGTGAGCAAAAGGGTGAGAGAGAGAGGGAAGAATGATGATGATTTGTTTGGAGGTCCAGTAAACAAGAAAATGGACTTGGAAATAAGAAGTGTTCCCTACTGAAAACAAACACCTCTAACTTAAAAGAACAAGAGACATTATAAACACTCTTTAGACACAAAAACAGGCTAATAGTTCATACTTCCTGAAAGACCAAGAACTTCTCCTCTAAAGATGCATTTAAGTTAGTCAACATAACTTTCACAGATGTGAAGTACTGCAGAATGACATGAAGACCACATAACATAATGAGAGGATCTAGTCACTGAGTTCAGAGATGACAGCTCCGTTAATGAAGAGTCACTCAATTCTTCTACCTTTGAGATGCCTTCAAGATTGACAACATCATGCTATGAGACAGATATTAACTGCCTTTTCTCCTTTCCTGCTCCCACAAAAATCCCAATGGAAGGATCATTACTAAGTTTGTTAGGCAGGCGAGAAACTGACGGAAAGAAAGGCATAAGCTGAGGCACAGGAAGAAAAATGACCCACGGAAGCACTAGGGGGAAACAGGTGAGCAAGGCACCACATGACTGGTCCAGAGCCTCTCATGCCAACCCTAAGGACACGCCTGCTCCTCAGAACCCCACCTCCACCACAGCTCCAGAGCGGCATCCTGATGTGTGGCTTTCTGGTGATAAGCATAGTTTTAAAGACTGCAAGTGAACTCCTTAGAGAGGAGAGTTGCAATGAGTCAGGCTGAGTTGAGTTGAGCTGAGTTGGGAGAGCTGATTTGAGTGGGGCGAATGACTCTTTTGAAATCCTTTATCTAACAAAATTTGAAATACAGGGGAAGTTAATTTATTTTACAACAGAAAACTCTAAATTATAATCAGAACAAAAATGTATCAGAGAGACATTCAATCTTTGGATAAATTTACTGATTTCTGCCACAAAGATTAAGAGCAAGAAACCAAATTAAGGTTTCCATTAAAGCCTCTTTCTTGCCTTAACCAAACACTGAATGTATGTACCTGATACTATTCTAGAAATGACAGGAGACTTTTTTTTAAAAAAATTGACAGGGATTCTGACTATACCAGCCCAACACACTACCTGCATGTGGAGGGATCCAGGATTCCACAACCTCACCCTTAAGCAACGACAACAGGATGAGAATGTGAATCCCTAACAGAGAACACTTCATGCAAGGATGTGCACAATAAAGGACAGACACGGTATGGATCTAACAGAAGAAGAAGATATTAAGAAGAGGTGGCAAGAATACACAGAAGAACTATACAAAAAACATCTTCATGACCTGGATAACCACAATGGTGTGATCACTCACCTAGAGCCAGACATCCTGGAAGGTGAAGTCAAGTGGGACTTAGGAAGCATCACTATGAACAAAGCTAGTGGAGGTGGTGGAGTTCCAGTTGAGCTATTACAAATCTTCAAAGATGATGCTGTGAAAGTGCTGCACTCAATATGCCAGCAAATTTGGAAAACTCAGCAGTGGCCACAGGACTGGAAAAGGTCAGTTGTCACTCCAATCCCAAAGAAGGGCAATGCCAGAAAATGTTCAAACTACCACACAATTGTACTCATTTCACATGCTAGCAAGCGTCATACTCAAAATCCTCCAAGCTAGGCTTCAACAATACGTGAACCGAGAACTTCCAGATGTTCAAACAGGATTTAGAAAAGGCAGAGCAACGAGAGATCAGATTGCCAACATCCACTGGATCATAGAAAGAGCAAGAGAGTTCCAGAAAAACATCTACTTCTGCTTCACTGACTATGTTAGAACGTTTGACTGTATGGATCACAACAAACTGGAAAATTCTTAAAGAGATGGGAATACCAGACCACCTGACCTGCCTCCTGAGAAGGCTGTGCCGGTCAAGTAGCAACAGTTAGAACCACACATGGAACAACAGACTGGTTCAGAATCGGGAAAGGAGTGTGTCAAGGCTGTATATTGTCACCCTGCTTATTTAAACTTACATGCAGAGTACATTGTGCCAAATGCTGGACTGGATGAATCACAAGCTGAAATCAAGATTGCCAGGAGAAATACCAATAACCTCAGATACACAGATATCACCTTTATGGCATAAAGCGAAGAGGAACTAAGGAGTCTCTTGATGAAGGTGAAAGAGGAGAGTGAAAAAGCTGGCTTAAAACTCAGCATTCAAAATATTAAGATCATGGCATCTGATCCCATCACTTTGTGGCATATAGATGGGGAAACAATGGAAACACTAAAAGACTTTATTTTCTTAGGTCCCAAAATCACTGCGGACAGTGACTACAGACATGAAATTAAAGATGCTTGCTCATCGGAAGAAAAGCTATGACAAACCTAGGCAGTGTATTAAAAAGCAAAGACATCACTTTACCAACAAAGGTCTGTATAGTCAAAGCTATGATTTTTCCAGTAGTCATGTATGGATGTGAGAGTTGGACTGTAAAGAGGGCTGAGCGCTGAAAAACTGATGCTTTTAAACTGTGGTGCTGGAGAAGACTCGAGAGTCCCCTGGACTGCAAGGAGATCAAACCAGTCAAAACAAAAGGAAATCAACACTGAATACTCATTGGAAGGACTGATGATGAAGTTGAAGCTCCAACAAATAATGCTATAGTGGACATCTGGACATTTACCTTTGCATTTATTTAATTATGAATAATATTAAATGTCTATGAGCCATTTTCATTTCTTTCTCTGTGAGTTGCCTCCATATCTGTGACACACACAACTTGTTTGCCTCCCCATTAGGCATTCTCCCTTTCAGACAAACCTCTAATTCTGTTTCAACAGAAATCTGCCCAGCTTCCCAATCTCCTTTGCAACTGGCAGGCCAAATGGCGGAGTTTCTAGCAGAGCTTGTTAAGGGCAGGCCTGATTAGCATGTATCTTACTGACTGCTGCCATTGGCCTAGCATGTGGGGCCTAGAGGTGGAGCAGCCATTCTGTGGGCATGAAGGATGAAGCCACCCATAAAGACAGCCTAACAGAAAGAGCTGAGCCCCCCAGCGCACTGTGACATCACTTTGGGCTGGCAGACTTCTTACGTGAGAAAAGGCAAGCCCTCCTTTTGTTAAGCCCCTGTAGCTGGGTTTCTGGCACATGAGACAAACTGAATCCCAAACTGAAAATCTGCTTTATCCATTTCTCTACTGGGTTCTTGGATTTTTTTCCTTACTAATTTGCTAAACTCCTTGGTCACATGTAGTATAAATATTTTCCCCCAGTCTGTCATGTATCTTTTGATTTTGTCTATATCTTTCTTTTTTGTATAGACAAGTTTTTAATGTTTATGGGGTCAAATCTATCAATCATTCTCCTTTATGGCTTCTGTGTTGGGAGTTTTGCAGAACGGATTTATGTAACCCAAAATTATGAAAATAAGTTATCCATGTTTTCTGACAGTGCTTTTATAATTTCAGTTTTTACATTTAAAACTTCAGTCTACCTAGAATTAATTTCAATGTAAGGACTGCAGTAGAGATCCTGCTTCACTAACATAAATTTTTTATAAAATTCATCTCTCACCCACTGATTTGAAATGCACTTGATCACATGTTACATTCTCACATATATGTGCAAATAGATGGGGAAACAGTGGACAGTGGCTGACTTTTTTCTGAGCTCCAAAACCACTGCAGATGGTGATTGCAGCCATGAAATTAAAAGACGCTTACTCCTTGGAAGGAAAGTGATGACCAACCTAGACAGCATATTAAAAAGCAGAGACATTACTTTGTCCACAAAGGTCCGTCTAGTTAAGGCTATGGTTTTTCCAGTGGTCATGTATGGATGTGAGAGTTGGACTGTGAAGAAAGCTGAGCACCAACGAATTGATGCTTTTGAACTGTGGTATTGGAGAAGACTCTTGAGAGTCCCTTGGACTGCAAGGAGATCCAACCAGTCCATCCTAAAGGAGATCGGTCCTGGGTGTTCATTGGTAGGACTGATGTTGAAGCTGAAATTCCAATACTTCGGCCACCTGATGTGAAGAGCTGACTCATTGGAAAAGACCCTGATGCTGGGAGGGATTGGGGGCAGGAGGAGAAGGGGACGACAGAGGATGAGATGGCTGGATGGCATCACCAACTTGATGGACATGAGTTTGAGTAAATTCTGGGAGTTGGAGATGGACAGGGAGGCCTGGCGTGCTGCAGTTCATGGGGTCACAAAAAGTCGGACACGACTGAGTGACTGACTTGATACCTAGATTATTCTGATACATTGATGAAATTATTAACATACAGATACCAATGGCTTTGTTATAATTTTACAGTATATTCTACCTGACTGGGCCTCTGCTTATTCAGGCTTCCCTGATAGCTCAGTTGGTAAAGAATCCACCTGCAATGTGGGAGACCTGGGTTTGATCCCTGGGTTGGGAAGATTCCCTGGAGAAGAGAAAAGCTACCCACTCTAGTATTCTGGCCTGGAGAATCCCATGGACTATAGTATTGTACATGGGGTCGCAAAAAGTTGGACACGACTGAGCGACCTTCACTTCACATTAGTTTCACATTAGTCATTATTTGCACAACATTCTCATTACTTCCATGTGATTGTTTCATATGATCTTAAAAATAGGCTCCTTTAGTATTCCTGTCTCCTCCTCTCATTGGAATTTTCATATGAACATAATTTAATAAATTTATTTGTGATTTTGCTTAGAGTCTGGGTGTCCTGACAAATTTTTCTGAAGAAAGCCTAAAGATGGAGTTAGTTACATTCTTGATACCTCCAAATGCTGAGGCCCTGTGGATTTTTAGACAAGGAAATATGACATGGTATGTCTAAATAAAATCTGCAAGCATGCCTCTCTATAGTTTAAAAGGATCAAGTAAGTATATTTACAGAATGTCTTCTGAGAGATAAATTTGATATGAAAAATCAAATTATTTTTTCTCCATGTTCAGTTCTTATTCTTCAGATCCATCCTATCATATCTATGACAGGCTATAGTTGTAGTACCATATAGTACTCTATAGTAGCCATCTATAGTACTCCCTAATCAAGAAAATCATTCTCAGTAATCCTCAACCTACTCATACAAAATAAGACAAAATCAAAACAAAACAATTAACCCTCGGTTCTATGAGGCTGGATGGCAAGTTGTTTTTGAGTGAAGTGAAAATACTCTTGATTGTCAAAGCTTTAGATTCACTAATCAATCATAAGTGCAATGCATGCTAAGTCGCTTTAGTCATGCCTATAGCCCAAGGCTCCTCTGTCCGCCAGATTCTGCAAGCAAGAATACTGGAGTGGGTTCCCATACCTTCCCCTCCAGTGGATCTTCCCAACCCAGGGATTGAACATGATCTCCTGCATTGCTGGCAGATTCTTTATGCTGGGCCACCAGGGAAGCCTCATACATATACAAAACTGTTTAAAACATGAAAAAAAAATTTTCTGGGTAGATAAAGTTATTATTTATGGAATTCTAGATTCCATTTTTGCTAGACACCATGTAATATTTATAATATAATCCAAGGCACTAATGTTTATGAGCAATGACTTTTACTTGAGGAGGACTATGCCGGTATTTTTTTAATCTTTTTGTTTTTTGAGCTATAGCTGATTTACAATAATATATAAATTTCAGGTGAACTTAATCAGTCCTGAATATTCATTGGAAGGACTGATGCTGAAGCTGAACCTCCAATACTTTGGCCACCTAATGCGAAGAACTGACTTATTGGAATAGACCCTGATGCTGGGAAAGATTGAAGGTGGAAGGAGAAGGGGACGACAGAGGATGAGATGGTTGGATGGCATCACTGACTCAATGGACATGAGTTTGAGTAAACTCCGGGAGTTGGTGATGGACAGGGAGGACTTGCGTGCTGCAGTCCATGGGGTTGCAAAGAGTTGGACACAACTGAGCAACTGAACTGAACTGAATATAATGATTCACGATTTTTAAAGGTTATACTCCATTTCTAGTTATTTTAAAATATTGGCTATATTCCCTGTGCTGTACAATGTATCCTTGTAGCTTATTTATTTTTTACATATTAATGTACCTATTAATCTCCACTGTCCCTCCTCCCTTCCCACTCAGTAACCACTAGTTTATTCTCTATATCTGTGAGTCTGGGATTTTGATGTTGTTGTTGTTACACTCACTAGTTTATTTTTTAGATTCCACATATAAGTGATATCAAGATATTGTCCTTCTCTGTCTTACTTATTTCACTAGGCATAATGTCTTCCAAGTCTATCCATGTTATTACAAATAGCAAAATTTTATTCTTCTTTATGGCTGATTTGTACTTGAGTGTGGGTTTATCATATCCTCTTCATCCATTTATCTACTGATGGACACTTAGGGTGCTTCTATATCTTGGCTGGTATAAGTAATGCTGCTATGAACATTGGGGTGCATATATTTTTTTAATTAGTGTTCTCGTCTTCTTTAGATATATATCCAGGAGAGCAACTGTTGGATCATATGGCAACACTATTTTTAGTTTTTTGAGGAACCTCCATACTGTCTTCCACAGTGGCTATACCAATTTACACCCCCACCAACAGTGTACAAGTGTTCCCTTTTCTTCACATACACACCAACATGTGTTATTTGTGATCTTTTTTGATAGTCATTCTGGCAGGTATGAAGTGATATCTCATGGTTTTGATTTGCATTTCTCTTATGATTAACAATGTTGAGCATCTTTCCATGTGTCTGTTGGATATCTGCATGTCTTTTTTGGAAAAATGTCTGTTTGAATCTTTGCCCATTTTTTAATTCGGTTGTGTACTTTTTTGAAGTTGAATTGTATGAGCTATTCATATATTTTGGATATTAGCCCCTTATTGGTCATATCATTTGCAAATACTATTCTTTTTCTCCCATTCAGTAGGCTGTCTTTTTGTTTCGTTGATGGTTTCCTTTGCCACACAGAAGTTTTTAAGTTTAATTAGATCCCATTTGCTTATTTTTGCTTTTGTTTCCTTTGCTTCAGGGATAAGATCAAAAAAAAAAAAAAAAACCTCTACAATTTATGTCAGAGGGTGTTCTGTTCTCTTCTATGAGTTTTATGGTTTCTGGTCTTATATTTAGGGCTTATTTTTGTATATGGTGTTAGAAAATATTCTAACTTTATTCTTTACATGCAGCTGTTCGGTTTTCCCAGCACCACTTACAGAAGAGAGTGTCTTTTCTTCCCTATATATCCTTGCTTCCTCTGTCCTAGACCATAACTGTATTGGTTTATTTCTGGGATTTCTAGTCTGTATCATTGATTTTTGTGCCTTTTCTTGTGCCAGGAACATACTGTTTTGATTACTGTAACTTTGTAGTATAGTCAGAAGTCAGGGAATGTGATACTTCCAGCTCTGTTCCTCTTCCTCATGATTGTTTTGGCTATTCAGGGTCTTCTGTGTTTCCATACAAATTTTTAAATTATCTGTTGTTGTTCTATGAAAAATACTACTGGTATTTTTATAGGGCTGCACTGAATCTATAGATTGCCTTGGGTAGGCTTGTTCATTTTAAGAATATTAATTCTTTCAATCCATGAATATGGTATATCTTTCCATCTATTTGTGTCATCTTCAATTTCGTTCATCAGTGTCTTACAGTTTTCTAAATATACCCACTTGATTCGGTAAACAAACACATGATGAAATAATGCAGATACGCACCTAGGAGTGCAGGGGACTGTCTCCACCAATTACCACACAAAGTTTACCAAAGGACCACAGACCTGTACAACTTGGTTTACTTTTACTTTGTAAGGGCAGATCTTGCTCACTGACTGTGCTGAAGCATATGACATTGAGACTTCAGATCAAGCTTCTGACTCAACCTTAGAGTTCAGTTTAATGTACAACTACTTGCTGTACTCTAGTAAACTTTACTTTTAAGGAAAGAAATCTGTCTCACTGTGGCAGAATGTCTTCATATAGTCTTTTTCTGGAAAGCTTGATAAAATGCTGGTATTGTGATATAATAAGAAATATATATATTGGTCTTTATTCAGGATTCCTGGCACACAATTCCTAAAACCCTTGTGATTTCCTGTATAAGACCAATAGGTGCATCTTAATATTTAGTTTTGTTCCATGCTCCTGAAAGAGCTTCAGAGCAATAAAAGTGAAATTACTGTCTCTGGTTAATTACAATAAACCCCTTTCAACCACACCAGAATTTATGTTAATGTGGTGACTCTTGGAAAACCCCTAGGTAACCTAAGAACAGGGGCTGGTTGCCAGGGGGACCAACCATGTGATTAGAGGGTTAAAACTTTCAGACCCATACCTTTCACCTCAGGGCAGGGAGAAGAGTTAGAGGTTGAATTAATCACCAATTGGCAATGATTTCATCTATCTTGCTTATGTAACAAGGTCTCCATAAAAAACAAAAGGATGGTGTTTGAGAACTTCCAGGCTGGCAGACATGTGGGGTGACTGGGAGGCCAGTGAAGCCAGAGAAGACACAGAAGCTCTACACCCTCTGCTCTGTATATCTCTTCCACCTGGCTGTTTATGAGTTGTATCTTTTTATGTATCAGAAGAAATGTCTAGTAACTCAGTAAGTAAACTGTTTTCTTAAGTTCCGTGAGCCACTCTATTAAATTAATAGATCCCAAGGAGGCAGTGGTAAGAACCTCAGAATTTTCAGCTGTGGGTCAGAAACTCAGGTGACAGCCTGGACTTGGGATTTGCTTGTGGGGGTACGGGGGCTGATCTCGTGGGACTGAACCCTTAACCTGTGGAATGTGAGGTTATCTCCCGGTAGAGAGTGTCAAAAATAGAGTTCAACTGTAGGACACCAGCTGGTGTCCTGAGAATGAGAGAATTGCTTGGCGTGGGAACCAATCCCCCTGATACATTTGGAGATGTGAAGTGTTAACAGTGAGGTCCTGAGAGCAGAGTAGACACACAGCAGGGTTTTTCCCTTGTGCTGACAACTGATGCTGAAGTTCCTATCAAGTTTCTGGATGCCCCAGTATTTTTTACATTTGTTACTGTATTAAGAGGGTATACAGTTAGATAATTATGAATGCATATTATCAATATCACCTATTAGTGCTCGGGTTTACAACTGTAGATCTAGAAGCACTGCAGTGTTTACGCTGTGAACTGTAAATGAAGTTGTCATGTATCTGTATACACTGAGTTACTATAGTCCGAACCCATAACAGGGAGACACTGGTTAATGCAGGAGGGCATTTACAGACAGGGCTAGACCATAATTAGAAACTGTACCAATGTAATCATCTGTGAGGCTTTATATCTTGAAAATATTGGTCTATGTATTACATTTTTAGTGAAGTCAATGAACATACTAAATACTAACTCTGTACTCGGCATTCACCCAAGCAATGTGGTACACAAAAACAGTAAAAAATAAAAGCTGTTTCTGAAAAACTTACAATCCTGTTGGCAAGATACAATTTATTTAGATAAGAGGTAGAGAACAAAGTGTATATATTAAATTTTATACACAGACTCATATACAAATACACATACTATACTATATGTATACTATATACATACTATAAATATATGTGTATATATATATAATACACTATATATAGTATATATATAATACATATTATATACTATATATAGTGTCTATACATACTATAAATATGTACATCTGTCTACTGGAATGCAATGGCAACTAGAACATCTTGTTCACCACCCATGATTTAATAAAACAGGTGATCAATAAATACTTGTTAGATGGATGAATGAATAGCCCAGTAGAGGGCCTCTTGTTAAATAGTCTAGAACTTGATAAGGGCACACTCACTGTATTAGGGGAGGGCCTCAGGGTGAAGGAAAGAGGGGAAAATCTGGATTGAACTTGGACAATGGATTGAACTTGGATCAGTATCACGTCACCAAGCAGGCACTAAATGAGCGGTCACAGCTCTTCACTAATTGGACCAGATGAACCTTAAGAAAGGTCAAAAGAACACAAAATATTCAGAAAATGGCAGGCCCTTGATATCTGCTCGATTTTCGAGGCCCAGAGGAAGGCTGGACCGCTGCCTGGCCTGAGTACGTGGCGGGACGCTGCCCTGCACAGGGTGCGGGACAGGCCACCGACTCTGGACACAGAGAGCGGTCCCACCACACCGAGTACACAGAGCGGTCCCGCCACGCCGAGTAGAGAGAGGTCCTGCCACACCACATACACGGAGCGGTCCCGCCACACCGAGGACACAGAGCGGTCCCGCCATGCCGAGTACAGAGAGAGGTCCCGCCACACCACATACACGGAGCGGTCCGCCACGCCGAGTACACGGAGCAGTCCCACCACACAGAGTACACGAAGTGGTCACATCAAGCCGAGGACACGGAGTGGTCCCGCCACAGCCACGTACACGGAGCGGTCTCACCACACCACGTACACGGAGCGGTCAAGTCATGCCAAGGACACGGAGCGGTCCCGCCACGCAAAGGACATGGAGTGGTCCCGCCACACCACATACACGGAGCGGTCACGTCATGCCAAGGACACAGAGCGGTCCGCCATGCAGAGGACATGGAGTGGTCCCGCCACACCACGTACACGGAGCAGTCCCGCCACGCCGAGTACAGGGAGTGGTCCCACCACGTAGAGTACACGGAGCAGTCACGTCACGCCGAGTACACGGAGTGATCCCGTCACACCACGTACACGGAGCGGTCCCGCCACGTCGAGTACAGAGAGTGTCCCGCCACGCCAAGTACACGGATCGGCCCCGCCACCTCGAGTACAGGGAGCGATCCCACCACACCGAGTACACGGAGCGGTCCCACCACGCCGAGGACGCGGAGCGGTGTCACCTCACGCCGAGGACATGGAGCGGTCCCACCACGCAGAGTACACGGAGCGGTCATGTCACGCAGAGTACACAGAGTGGTCACGTCACGCCGAGTACACAGAGTGATCCCGTCACACCACGTACAGGGAGCGGTCCCGCTACGCTGAGTACGCGGAGCGCCACGCCACGCCGAGGACGCGGAGCGGCCCCGCCACGACGAGGACGCGGAGCGGCCCCGACATGCCGAGTACAGGGAGCGGCCCCGCCACGCTGAGTACACGGAGTGGTCCCGACACGCTGAGGACATGGAGCGATCCCGCCACACCACGTAGGCAGAGCGGTCCCGCCACACCACATACAGAGAGCGGCCCACCACACCACGTACAGAGAGCGGCCTGCCACACTGAGTACAGAGAGTGGTCCCGCCACACCACGTACACGGAGCAGTCCTGCCACGCCGAGTACAGGGAGTGGTCCCACCACGTAGAGTACACGGAGCAGTCACGTCACGCCGAGTACACGGAGCGGTCCCGCCACGCCAAGTACACGGATCGGCCCCGCCACCTCGAGTACAGGGAGCGATCCCACCACACCGAGTACACGGAGCGGTCCCACCACGCCGAGGACGCGGAGCGGTGTCACCTCATGCCGAGGACATGGAGCGGTCCCACCACGCAGAGTACACGGAGCGGTCATGTCACGCAGAGTACACGGAGCGGTCATGTCACGCAGAGTACACAGAGTGGTCACGTCACGCCGAGTACACAGAGTGATCCCGTCACACCACGTACAGGGAGCAGTCCCGCTACGCTGAGTACACGGAGCGCGTCGCCACGCCGAGGACGCGGAGCGGCCCCGACATGCCGAGTACAGGGAGCGGTCCCGCCACGCCGAGTACACGGAGTGGTCCCGACACGCTGAGGACATGGAGCGATCCCGCCACACCACGTAGGCAGAGTGGTCCCGCCACACCACATACAGAGAGCGGCCCACCACACCACGTACAGAGAGCGGCCTGCCACACTGAGTACAGAGAGTGGTCCCGCCACGCAACGTGCAGAGAGCGGTCCCGCCACGCCACGTGCAGAGAGCGGTTCCGCCACGCCGAGTACACGGAGCGGTCCCGCCACTCCGAGTACAGAGAGCGGTCCTGCCACGCTGAGTATACGGAGCGGTCCCGACACTCTGAGTACGCGGAGTGACCCGACACGCCGAGTACAGGGAGTGGTCCCGCCACGCCGAGTACACGGAGCGGTCCTGACACGCCGAGGACACGGAGCGATTCAGCCACACCACGTACGCAGAGCGGTCCCGCCACACCACCTACAGAGAGCGGCCCGCCACACCACGTACAGAGAGCGGCCTGCCACACTGAGTACAGAGTGGTCCCGCCAGGCCACGTGCAGAGAGCGGTCCCGGCACGCCGAGTACACGGAGCGGTCCGCCACACCAAGGAGCTGAGGGTTTGGGAGAAGAGCAAAGAGGAGGACAGGAGCGGGGCCTGGTGATCCAAGGGACAACGTGCAGAGAAGGCGGAGGTGGGAGAGATGTCAGAGAAGAAACAGATCGAACTGGCTAAACTGAAACGACGGGCAGGGTAGTGGAGTGGATGTCAAGGAACCAGCGTCCAATACTGGTCAACTTACTTAAATGGGAACAGCAGATGAAGAGAACGATCTGGGGGGTGGGGCAGCAAAGACAAGGCTGAAACGACGGCTCTAAGAGGCAGCAGTGGGTCCCCTGAATGTCCAGAAGCTGGTGTCATCTCTAAGAGCTTCAAGCTGATGACAGTGGTCACCAGGGCCAGAACTTTCAAAGAACAGAGCCCTAATTATACTTTAGTTGTTGTTCAGTAACTAAGTCCTATCCGACTCTGCAACTCCATGGATCACAGCCTGCCAGGCTCCTGTGTCCCTGGGATTTCCCAGGCAAGAATACTGGAGTGGGTTGCCATTTCCTTCTCCAGAGGATCTTCCCAATCCAAAAACTGAACTCAAGTCTCCTACACTGGCACGCAGATTCTTGACCACTGAGCCACCAGGGAAGCAAAAATACTATTTTATTAGTTGTTTCAAAAAGTCAAGCAAGCACTGCTCCATCCAGAGTTCCCACATCAAGAGCTGGGAGTGTTGCACATGGGAATAGACTTAGGAAAATTTAAAAATGCTGTACTGAAAAATTGGGCTTCCCAGGTGACGCTAGTGGTAAAGAACCCTCCTGCCAATGAAGGAGACTTAAGAGATGTGGGTTCCATCCCTGGGTCGGGAAAATGCCCTGGAGTAGGAAATGGCAGCCCACCCCAGTATTCTTGCCTGGAGAATTCCCTGGACAGCAGAGCCTGGTGGGCTACAGTCTATGGGGTCACAAAGAGCTGGACACAACTGAAGCAACTTAGCATGCACACATACTGAAAAACGGGTGGGGGAACAACAAAAAGGTGACCCATCATCTGTAAGGGTGTGTGGACACCATGGTTGCTTTACCTTCATTTGTCGACAAGGGTTTACCATGTACCCATGAGTTCTGTAATTGACCCTGTTCTGGTGCTGCGTGTACACTGGCAAAGAAGACTCACTTGGTCCTGGCTCACAGGAAGGCTACGTGCTGTAGCAGGAGGTGGTCAAACAAGGAAATATACACCTGATATTACAGCTGCCACAGAGGATACAGAGGAGGAGGTGAGGCGGAGACTAAGGAGGACTAATGGAGACTGATGCTCAGGCCTTTCTCAGCAGGTGGCATTTTAATTCAGACTAAAAGTTGATGAGAAAGGAACCAGCTAAAGCTTGCCAATGCAGGAGACATAAGAGATGCATGTAAGAGACATGGGTTCCATCCCTGGGTCGGGAAGATCCCCTGGAGGAGGGCATGGCAGCCCACTCCAGTGTTCTTGCCTGGAGAATCCATGGACAGAGGAGCTGGTGGGCTACAGTCCATAGGGTCACAAAGAGAAGGACACATTGAAGTGGCTTAGCACACAAAGACAGGAAAAGAGGAATAATCGAGAGGAGGAAATATTGTATGCAAAGGTTCTGGGGTAAGAAAGAGTCCGGAAAATCAGAAAAAAAGAAAACAAAGGAGGGCAGCGTAATGAGCAAGGGAGGAGAGTGAGCAGGCCCGGAGTGAGAGGACAGGCAGGAGTCACATCGCAAGGCCACGAGGTCATGTCTGCATTTTACCCTCTTTACAGCAGAGGACCGTCAAAGGGCTACAGAAGAAACCAGAACAGGCTGCCATGTGGAGCACAGACAGGCTTCGGGTGGGGTCAGGAGGAGAGGCAGGAACGTGCGGAGGACACTCGTGTGGTCCAGGTGAGAGCTCCTCCCTGTGCGTGCAGAGGCTCCCTGGCTCCTGGATGGCCTCCCTGCCCCCGGGCCCAGAGAGGCAGCTGAACAGACCACCGCCTCCCCGGCACATCGAGCACAGGCTGCTCAGAGAAGCGGGACAGGAGCAAACGGCAGTGGGGATGGAAGGCGGGCGTCTGCCAAGGAGAGCATCCAGGTCACTGTTCCCAGGAGGGGCCCAGGTACCGCACCAGCACACCTGTCAGGGGTCCCTGTCCCCGACCTGTCGTTCCAATCAGGTCATTGACCTGTCCCTTCAGCAGTGCCCTGAGGACAGCTGGCGGGGAATCCTGGGTGCAGGGCGGTCATCGCTTCCTCTGAAAGTCCTTACCTGGTCCAAGGCTCTGAGTCCTGCCCTTGGTTCATCCATCACGGCCCTGTTCATCTCGGAGCGCCCTCCCTGGCGCCACTCAGCATAGCTCCCGTGTGTTAACCTTAGTGGCCAGCAGGATCTATTTCTCAGCTTGTCTTTCTCTACTAAATAAAGCCCTGAACTTTTTTTTTCACCTTTAGTGTGGAGTTTTAGCTGCCCTGTTTGATTTAATTGTGAACTTTTACAGTCTACACATACCTAGAAGCCTTGGGCTGTGGGTTACCTTTTACTAGAGGTTAATAAATAAAATGAAAAAAGGAACTGCAGAAGTAAACCGTAAGTGACCCAAAGACTGACTGATAGGCAAAAATGATAGCTGTAAATTTTTTAATCTTTTAAAATTAAATTTTTGGAGAGTGAGATCTTATCATAATAGAACAGCTAGAAAGAAAGCAAAGGTAATGAAAAAACTCCTTTCCTTAATTTTTATTTGTGAAAGTATCTACTGGAGTTCATATGACATCAATGGCATTGAAAGACCAAATTAATCTGACAGTTACCTTTGTTTTAATTTATAAAAGGATGGCAGGAGACCATCAAACCCAAGAAACTCTTACCAAAAAAAAAGGAAACATTTAAAAAAAAAAAAAAGAAAACATTTAATAAAATAACAAAATAAGATTTAAAAAATTTTAAAGCTTTGTAATGAGAAAAGGGCTAGAAGCAAAAGTTAGGTACTTAGTAGGAAGAAATGAGCAATATAGCCCACAAGGAATATAACCCATACGTGAACCGTGAACTTCCAGATGTTCAAGGTGGTTTTAGAAAAGGCAGAGGAACCAGAGATTAAATTGCCAACATCTGCTGGATCATCGAAAAAGCAAGAGAATTTCAGAAACACATCTATTTCTGCCTTATTGACTATGCCAAAGCCTTTGACTGTGTGGATCACAATAAACTGTGGAAAATTCTGAAAGAGATGGGAATACCAGACCACCTGACCTGCCTCTTGAGAAATCTGTATGCAGGTCAGAAGCAACAGTTAGAACAGGACATGGAACAACAGACTGGTTCCAAAGAGGAAAAGGAGTCAAGGCTGTATATTTTATTGCTTATTACCTGATTATTTAACTTACATGCAGAGTACAACATGAGAAACGCTGGGCTAGAGGAAGCACAAGCTGGAATCAAGATTGTTGGGAGAAATATCAATAACCTCAGATATGCAGATGACACCACCCTTATGGCAGAAAGTGAAGAAGAACTAAAGAGCCTCTTGATGAAAGTGAAAGAGGAGAGTGAAAAAGTTGGCTTAAAGCTCAACATTCAGAAAACTAAGATCATGGCATCTGGTCCCATCACTTCATGGCAAACAGATGGGAAATGTGGAAACAGTGGCTGACTTTATTTTTCTGGGCTCCAAAATCACTGCAGATGGTGACTGCAGCCGTGAAATTAAAAGATGCTTACTCCTTGGAAGGAAAGTTATGACCAACCTAGATAGCATATTAAAAAGCAGAGACATTACTTTGCCAACCAAGGTCTGTCTAGTCAAGGCTATTGGTTTTTCCAGTGGTCATGTATGTATTTGAGAGTTGGACTGTGAAGAAAGCCGAGCACCGAAGAATTGATGCTTTTGAACTGTGGTGTTGGAGAAGACTCTTGAGAGTTCCTTGGACTGCGAGGAGATCCAACCAGTCCATTCTAAAGGAGATCAGTCCTGGGTATTCATTTGGAAGGACTGATGTTGAATCTGAAACTCCAATACTTTGGCCACTTAATGCGAAGAGCTGACTCATTTGTAAAGACCCTGATGCTGGGAAAGATTGAGGGCAGGAGGAGAAAGGGACTACAGAGGATGAGATGGCTGGATGGCATCACCAACTCGATGGATGTGGGTTTGGGTGGACTCCAGGAGTTGGTGATGGACAGGGAGGCCTGACGTGCTGTGGTTCATGGGGTCACGAAGAGTCGGACATGCCTGAGAGATTGAACTGAACTGAACCCACAAGGAAAACTTATATTTTTGTCCTTAACATATGAGAAGAGGGGTAAAAATTTTAAATGGAGTTCTACAAGTTTCTATCAAGAAACCCCACGATCTAGATAAATTTGAAAAATTTGAAAAACAGAATGGTGTATATATAATAGGATGGGTTTAGGAAATGATCATTCAATAAAAACTGTGTTGAAAAATGAATTTTTAGTAGAACTTTTGTAAGAAAAAAAAAACCACACTGTGAGTCTACTTGAAGGGTTTAAAATTAAGAAAATGGTTTTTATAAAATTTTTCTGTATAAATATACTTAGTTGAATATATTAAAAGTATCAAAACTTCATAAACAGCCAATAATAATCTGAGATAAAGAGATATTTTTCTTAAGGCTACTGGGAACTCCATCTACAGATCAGCAAGTTTGTCCAGAGGTGCAGATACACGCTCATCTTTTCATAAAGTTGTTATGTTAATAAGTTGAGATAAACATGGAAATGTCACTCTAAGAATTGGGGGAATTCCATAGAAGCAAGGTCTATTCTGGGCCTGTCTCCCAGAAGGAGAGCATTACCAAACAGGAAAGAGATCCTCTGCTCAAAAATTGTCCAACAACATGGAAATCGAGTGAAGCACCACCATGAGACTCGCAAAAAATGTTATATTTGCAGAGAGGCTCCGGGGATGTTTCCATTTGTACATTTTCAGTTAGGTGTCTCCACCAAGACAGTCAACTGAAGACAGCCCAGCCAGTGGCGGCACAGAACGTCCATCTAACCGCGCAGCCAAGAGGCTAATGTGGGAAACAGCGGTCGACCCAAGACACTTCAGAGGGGCACACCCATCTCAGAGCCGCCTTCAACAGAGCACGATCTGCGCCCACAGCTGACTGGACAGTGCTGCCCCGAAGGAAAGGAGGCAAAGCCAGTCATTCAGATTGTCCATTCCATACCTAAGTTCATGCGTCGAGTTCTGGGCCAAAGAGGAGAACTTAGCACTGTACCCATCTGGCGGGGCTCTGGCCCGGGACTCCTGAGCCCCGTGGCTGTTTCACAGCCCTGTCAGTTGATGCCACAGCTCAGCAAAGAGAAACGAGATTTGCGGACGTGCAGACGGACTTGCCAACGTACAGTGTTCATGCTTGTGGACTCAGAGAACAGTGCATTTTTCTTCTTTTCACTGTGACAAACAGCTGGTATTTCTACACTTCTTAGGGGAATACAAGGTCTGAAATGGATGCGAATGTAAATGAGCTTCACGAAAAGAATCAAATATCATGCCGTGCACAGGCGGGCAGGGTGGGGTTGGGGGTCATCTTCCTTCTTCCTTTGGGCTGTCCCCAGACCCTGAATTGGATGAGTTTCCTGTCGTCAGATTCGTCCATGCAGCAGTTCATCTACTGGCCCCTAGAGGTCACTCCCCATCACTGCTCAAAGACTGATGTCCTTGGATCCATGTCTCTCTGACATCCATCCTGCCATGATTCCTAGTGACTTCATGGTGTGAAGGGTATGCCTCCAACTCCTTGACCTCTCAATTCCTTGACCTGTTCTTGCCCAAGAATCTTGTCCTGCACTTGATGGCAGTCACCCACTCTCCCTGTTCTACCCTAGTCCTTGTGATTGCCAAGCAAGAATGTCCCTAACCACTTCCCCTGACTTTCCAGCACGCACCCTCTAGTTCCCAGACTCCAGTGATCTCTCAACCTGTCCCTGGCCCCTCAATCTTCACTTTGGTTCCTAAGTGGGCTAGCATCTGTGGTCTGTCATGACCATGAATTCCCTGCAGAATCTGCCAGCTACTGTGGCTTACTCATGTCAAATACCAAATGCCAACCATAATTAAACCCTACCCTGTGCCTGCACCATAAGCTGAATTTGGCTGAAGAATCACATAATCATGTCAAGCACTCTCTGTAAATTCATGAGCACTAACCTCAATTTGGGCCTTCCAAGCTGCCCTGCAATCATCATACATTTCCCAAGCACGGACTTATACTTTCTCATTTCTCCTCCAATTGCTAATATCTCCTCCTCCATCCTAACTCTGCAGCTGACCGGGCTTCCTAATTTCCTAAAATACATGGTAACAACCAGAAAGAGCCTTGGCAAGCTCCCACAGCCCCTTGATTTGGCCACATGGACTTCTCCCTGGTCACCAAAGATAAACTGCTCGTTGTTCCTTCAAGGTCATCAGCTCTGCCCATTCACAAGGTCCCTTCCTCTCACTCACCTCCGGACGACACAATAGAGATTCACCACCCCCTCCACCGTCACCCCTCTCCAAACACACATAGCATTCTTTTGTCTCTCTATTAGGTCATTCTCTTGGATCTCTTGCTCTTAATTTCTCCTATATAGAAAAACAAAACATAGACAAAATGAAACAAAGTCCACTTTCCTCTACAGCTGTTACTGCATTCTCTTCTTCCTTTTAAGAAGCGAAAGAGTTCTTGAAAGACTTGTCTGTGCTCGCTGTCTTCTATCTCTCTCCTCTCATTCTCTTTCCTTACCCATTCAAATTGGGATTTTTATCCCCATCAGAGCACCCAAACCCTCCTTGCAAGGTCACCCACAACCTTCACGGAGGGCTACAGTCAAAGATCAATCCCTCAGGCTTCATGTTACTGACTACTCGTCAGCAGCATTTAACCTGCTGATGACTCTTTGCTGCTTCAAAGTTTTTAGTTCTTGGATTTCACAAACTACTAGATTTTCTCCAGGAAGAGCATCAGCTGCGCCTCCTCAATTTCCCTGCTGGCTCCTCTTCATCTTCTTGACTTTAATTTTGGAATATTCGAGAGCCATTCAGTACCTTTTTGATTTATATTCATTCCTCTGATGATCTGGTATAGTCCATCACTTTAAAATATCATCAGCATGCCCTTGATTCTCGCGTTTATTTGCGCCCACGCCTCCCCCACCCCCGAAATTGAGATTCAAATATGCAACTGCCTAATCTACACTTCCACTTGCACATTCAGTAAGTGTTAGAGGAAACACACTGTCTGAAATCACCCACCCTGGCCAGGCACCATAGTAACTATCTGTGTGAATTATTTTACAACAGGAGGTCCTAGTATGGAACAGGGAACTAAAAGGCCGCCACCAACCTAGAAGAGTTCAGGAAAGGTCTAAAGGAGATGCCATGTGTCCTACTGACCCTCCCAGAATCCTCCTCGCTGGAATCCATCTTGGCTGAGCAATGCATGCACCACCACGAAGGACTCTGAGTCAGAGTGACTGGCCAGAGAAACCCGGGAAATAATCGCATCACCATAAGACCTGAGGCTGTGAGCCATGGGGCACAGCGTCCTCCTGGGTTTCCTTACCCTCCCACTCTCTGCCCAGGCACCTTTCCCGAATAAAGTCTCTTGCTTTGTTAGCACGTGTGTCTCCTTGGACAATTCACTTCTAAGTGTTAGACCAGAACTCCTTTTTGGGTCCTGGAAGGGGTCCCCCTTCCTGCAACATAAGCACCACCTGAAACTCTTGGTCTTTCCCCCAAGACTTCATCCTCCCGGAGGCTTCCCCCACATCGACAAACAACAATTCCATTCCTTCAGTTGCCAGGCCAAAACCCAGGTCATCTTTGGCTCTTATTATCCCTCACCCTGTATCAACTGATTAGCAAATCATGTTAGCTCTGCCTGTAAAAGCTACCAGTATTCACCCTCTGCTTCTCTTTGACCAGCACCATTCTAGTCTAAGCCACCACTGTCTCTTATTACTCAGTCTAGCCTCACAGCACCCAGCTGGTCTCCCACGCCCCACTCCTGCCCGCGCAGTCTGCTGTCAGCACTAGCCAGAATGACGCATTAAAACGTAAGTCAGGTCGTGCTGCTCCTCAACACTCCCCATGGCTCCCATCTTACAGTGGCTTTTGAGTCCCAACAAGCTGGCCCAAGCCACCTCTTTGAGCTCACCCCCAACCCTTCTTCCCCTCGCTCTCTCTGCTCAGGTCACCCTGCTCTTCTCAACCTCTCCAGACACACTGCGGCCTCCTCTCCACCTGCTGTTCTGGAATATTCGCCCCTTCATCTGCCACTCGGCTCTGTTCCTCACCTTTGGGTTTTTGTTCAAACGTCTCTTTAGACAGCACAAGCTCCTTCCCTGCACTGACTATCCACCTTTCCTGCTTCATTTTCTCTGCAGCTCATATTACTATAGTTTAGACTATATTTTTAACTATTTGTCTGTCTGCCTGACTTGATAAAATGGAAGTTCCATGACTGTATGGATTTTGTTTTATTCATTGCTATATGCCACACACCCAGGGCCTGGTCTAACGTCTAAAATGTCATGTATGCTCAAATATTCATTGAATATTCATTCACTAATAAATTAATGTTTTTGTAACTACCAAGATGGAAGGTCTCTTCTGGATCATCTAGGCCAGGGATTGGCAAACTTTCCCTATAAAAGGCCAGACAGTAAATAGTCTCAGCTTTGCTGCTATAAGGTAAAAGCAGTCATAGACAGTATGTAAACCAATCAATGGGGCTGTGTTTCAATAAAATTTTCCTCACAAAATCGTGTGGTAAGAAAGATTTGACCTGTGGACCACAGTCTGCCAAACCCCGATCTAGGTTATTAGATCTGCTGCTGAGTATTAAAGTTTTAATCACCAATTCTCCCAGAATTTATTAAACAGACTTTATAACTACAAGAGCTAGAAAGGACCATCTAGACCAAGAATCATCGAATCCAACCCCTGTGGCAGACAGTAGATGTATACCTAGTATCCATTCTTTCTTTCCAACTAAAACAAGTCCAATTTTATTGAAGGGACAGCTCAGAAATTTCTAAGTCTCTCTGCAGCTAGAAGTGACCATAGGACACAGTTCTGACCAAGAAGACCCAAAGAGAAGTTGAGTGGGAGGCCCTTTTAGGAAAAGTCCTTTAAAGAGGTTTCACAGTTACCATATGATCCTGCAGTCCCACTCCTGGACATACATATGGAGAAAATTCTAATCTGAAAAGATACATGCACTTCAAAGTTCACACTGGCCCTATTCAAAACAGCCAAGACATGGAAACAACCCAAATGGCCATGGGCAGTTGAATGGATAAAGATGTGGTACATGCATGCAATGGAGTATTACTCAGCCATAAAAAGGGACAAAACAATGCCATTTGCAGCAAGACAGAGAGACCTAGAGTTTGTCATACTGAGTGTAGTAAGTCAGACAGTGAAAGAAAAATATCATATGACATCACTTACATGTGAAATTCTGAAAAAATGATACAAATGAACTTATTCACAAAACAGAAATAGAATCACAGACACAGGAAACAAGTTTGTGGTTATCAAAGAGGATACAAGGGAGTGGGGAAGAAGGAGAGATAAATTAAGAGTTTGGGGCTAACATATAGACACTGCTATAGATAAAATAGGCAGACAACAGGACCTACTGCATAGGATAGGGACTGTGCTCAGTATCTTACAATAACCCATAAGCAAAAGGATCTGAAAAAGAATGTATAACTGAGTCACTCTGCTGTACACTTGGAACTAACACAACACTGTAAATTAACTATACTTCAACTTGAAAAGAAAAACTGTCACAAAGAAAAAGTGATCCACAGGTGGCATACTACTTTTGCTGTGACCTCGGGGAATGGTAAGAGCCACATGCTGTGGGCAGCAGAGCCAGAGGAGACGGGGCAGGAACGTGGAGGAACTGTGGGGCTGGCGCACAGGTTCTCTGGATGTCTTATTAGGAGAGGAAAAATTAATCTCCTGATAAGCCCTGGTAAGTGGCTTTTAGAGAGGGAAGATAAGTCTTTGGCTAAGCCACTGTAAGTAACTTTTAAAGAGAGAAAATGAATCATCAAAGATCCTAAAAGAGACTGGAGGCTTGAACCGACCCTGACTTTCACTTCAGTAGCCTTTGTCTTGTGCTGCTCCCTCTGAGTAAATTCCTCCCACCACAAGAGACACCACGTGCAACAACTGCTGGAAACCCAGACCTGCTGTGACCTCAGCAGCTTGGGGTTCACTTTTCCCACCAAACAAGCAGCCGAGAGCAAGGTGGCTTTTACATTTGCAACAACAGGTTTACAGTGTCAAGGCCGTGATTTCTATGATTCTCCCGTTTCCTCATGGCTACAATACGGTTGCTCTTACTCCGCCTGTCACATTCACATTCAGGACAGGAAGAAAGGAAAAGAGGTGATGTCAGTCCTTTTTATCAAGAAGACAAAAAGCTCACCCAGAAACCTTCAAGCAGACACTTGCTTGTATCTTGTTGGTTTGATGCATATTGTATGGCTGGCTATTCCCAGCTGCAAGGGAGTCTTAAAAGGTAAATAGTTTTATAGTCTAAGTGGTAGGGGCATGGGAGGGCAAACGAAGCTGAGAACGACTACAGGACAATCCAGCTCACAGTGCGTGCCACTCTGCGTGTGCACTTGTGGAGGGTGCGAAAGTGAGTATGCAGAAGTGATGAATAAAATGTGACCCTGACAGTTTATATTTTTTACTGCCTGCCTTAAGAATATTTTAAAATGTGAAAATATAATTGATTTTAGATTTGAAGCATAAGCTGAAAAGTAGAAATACTGAGGGCTTTCCACAATTCTAAAATGAAGCATTAACCAAGTAGTTATATATTTATGTTTATATGCTTCCTATTAAAATTTAATCCTCCTGTCAAATAAATGCACATCCAAAACTTAAAAATATTTATTTCCTGTATATTTCTCTTTAAATATAACTTTTCAATTGTTTAGTGAACTACGTTGCAATTTTAATTAACTTCTAGGATCTACAAACCAGTTCTGTTCCCTCAGTTTTCCTAAATGGTAAACAGTTCAGTTATAACTTAAGTCTCAAAGATTTGCTACTTTTCATCATAAGCTTTCCTACAAAGAAAGTCAATTACCCTATAGATTCCCCTTTAGCCTTCAGTGCAAAAGCATTACATTCACAAATACTTTTATCTGAACCATTGGAATATGTGTCAAACATTATAACTCTTCATCTTAAATACTCAGAAGATACTCCTAAGAACAAGGATATCTTCTTCTCTAACCACAGTATTATTATTGTGTCTTTTTTAATGGAACTAGAGCAAATAATCCTAAAATTTTAAATTTATATGGAACCATAAAAGACCCAGAATTGCCAAAGTGATTCTGAGGGGGGAAAAGTAAAGCTGGAGGCATAAACTCTCCAGCCTTCAGAAGATATTACAAAGCAATAGTAACCAGAACAGTGTGGTATTGGCCCAAAAACAGACATATGGATCAATAGAACAGAGCAAAGAGCCCAGAAATAAACCCCTACACCTACGGTCAATTCATCTAGGACAAAGGAGGCAATGGAGAAAAGACAGTCTCTTTAGGAAGTGATGTTGGGAAAGCTGGATAGACACATGTAAATCAGTGAAGTCAGAACACACCCTCACATCATACAGAAATGAACTCAAAATGGGTTAAAAACATAAGTAAAGAGATGAAACTCCTAGAAGAGAACATAGGCAAAACATTTTCTGACATAAATTGTACCAATGTTGTCTTAGGTCAGTCTCCCAAGGCAGTAGAAATAAAACCAAAAGTAAACAAATGGGACCTGATCAAATTCATCAGCTTTTACACAGAAAAGGAAACCATAGACAAAACAAAAAGACAACCTACAGACTGGGAGGAAATATTTGCAAATGAGGAGACCAACAAGGACTTTGTTGGTGTTCAGTCACTAAGTTGTATCCTACTCCTTTGCAACTCCATAAACTGTAGCCTGCCAGGCTCCTCTGTTCATGAGATTTTCCAGGCAAGAATACTGGAGTGGGTTGCCATTTCCTTCTCCAGGGATCTTCCTGATTCAGGGATCAAAATCTCCTGCATGGGCAGGTGGATTTTTTACCGCTGACCCACCAGGGAAGCCCATAATCTGAGCTTAACCTCACCTGAAACTGAAAAATCAACCCAGAAGTGAGATAAATGCCAGAAAGTCATCAGTGTCATTGAGCCTCAGATGGACCATTTGAGAAGCTGTCAGTGTGAGCCGCCCACGATTAATGCTAATGTATGGACTGGGCTTTACCACACTCACAGGAGGTTCAGAATAATCTTGTTTACATGTACTTCGGTCGTCACAAATACGTGGTTTCCACAGGCTCAAAAATCATGGTTACTCTCAAATATCTAATGGCTTTTAAAGAAAAATCAGGTTACAATGAAGGGAAGCAACTTCACAACCATAAAAACAATTCTAAAATCTATTATAAATATTATAATAATTATGGATTTCCTTATTTACCCACATCCACCAAATGTAACTTAAGCCCTATTCAAACTAATCAGTCAGAACATGTACAACTCAGCCTTCAGCTTCATATGACTGAACTTTCCTTTCCTTTTTGCAACATTATAATTATGTGCTCCAAGTTTACTATAACTATTAATATTAGTGGCTTTTCTCCACATGCCCACAATGAAAGGAACAGACAAAACCCTTTTTTGATCACCTAATCAGTACTGTTTGGAGGAAAAGAAAACTCTAGTATGGAAACAAAGATCTTTATTTTTCTTTCTTTTTTTTTCTCCCAGCATGGGATAAAACACATTCTTTGAGTGGTTTTAATTAAATCCTAATACTTCATAAACATCTTTTAACAAAAATTCAAAATAAAGTACCTGTTGTGAATGCTCAGCAGCTTCCAGTTCTGTGATGGCACCAACCTTTATAATCAAGTCCATGGGGCCTAAATTTGGCCAACTTTGAAATCAAATATACCAGCAACAAAACTGGTAGGTTTTTTTAGAGTAACATGACACTATTTATGGAGCTGTTTTGCTCTTTTCCTTTTTCAGTACTGCGCTTATTACTTGCTTTCTAACCAAATACTATTACCAAATTATTTCCAGTTATCAAAATTTGGTAGGTAATTTAAATGGTCTTTTCTTTGCTTCCCAAAAGGCTTGAGTAAGAACACATTTGCTGTTGTTGACATCATCATCCTCTGCTATTTAAAAAGCATTAAGTGTCCAAAATACATGGGATTTCTAGGCTCTAAGAGAAGGCTAGAGCTCTTGTGTAAACAGGAAACCTAGGCCACAGGGGAAAAACCAACTTGGGTTGTGAATGCACAAAGCCCAACAAAGTCACACCTCTGTTGCCGGATACCCACTTCTACTCACTCCAGTAAGTTCATTTTGCTAATCTGCTGCTGATCAATTGTTAGTAATTTAATACAATCACAAGTTTTTCTTTCTTTCTCATTTGTAACAAGAGAGGAAGAAGAGGAAAATGACTGAGCTCCCCAGGATAGGACGACCCAACTTTCTCCAAGACCTTTCAGGAGTAGCGCATCAGCCACACCACAGGAAGCAGTCTCTGGGCTTCTTGGAAACTGTGATGATATTGTTTCTGGCCCTCAACGCGCTAAAAAAACAAATCTGGGTGTTAATTTCAATTTAATAAGCAGATGAACTATTTATTTTCAAATGATGATTACCTGGGTCCATAAATGGGAATTTTAACTACCCGCTCTAGCCAAAGAAACAAAATAATGTGTCAAATTCTTACGACTTTCAACAATTCCACTGAGTATATTCTAACCAATCGCTCTTCCTATTCTCCCTCCTCTCAGCCTTACAGCACAAGCTTTCTGCATCTTGTTTTAAGTGAGATATACAATTATTTCTTAAGCCTCTTCCAATTCTGCTATCAGCTTCCTAAAGAACATTCCTGAAGGCCTGAGAAAACCACATTCATTTCCAAAGTGACTGTCAACCTTGTAGTCACTTGCTATCTTTCTTCTGTTTTCCTTTTGTCCCTATCCACCCACTCACTTAAATTTATCCTGATTTGTAAAATTTCTATACCCTTAAAAATATCCTGGGATTCTATATATGTATCTTAGGTCACATGGGAAGAATAATCTGATTGATTTTGCAGCTTGCTGATCCTCCATGAAATACACTCTAGTTAAAGGAGAAAAAAGATGAAAGGCAAAGTATCACTCTTCAATAAGTTTGTGTGCTACTGGTGCACAGTTGAAATGCAAAGTTGTAGATGTCAATCATCTACAGAACTCTCAACCATCCAGCTTATCACCAAAGACCTTGGCTGGAAGACCATCATTTCTGGCCCTCTTTCTCTCCCAGCTGTTAAGAGATGTTCTTCTTTTCTTACCCTGCCACTGCACATGCTTGAAAGTTGACTCATACCCTCCTACTGCCTAGGCCTACCAGCTTTTTCTTGATATTCATTATATCTCTAAACACATGGAAACTCCTTGGTTATCTCAAAAAAGTCATTGTCTCTGGCTTCAAGATGAGTGTCCTCCTTGTCATATCTTTGCTCCCTCTCTTTCCCGTCTCCTCACAGGTCACTCTTTCCACCCGTTCTGAAGGCAGACACATTCAAAGGTTTTCACCTTCTTCATTCATTCCACAGATGTTCTCTTTGCTAAACACTCTTCTAGCTGCTGGGGAGACCGCAATGCAAGGGGTGGGGGATGGAATAACAGTCAAAATCTCTGCTCTCAGAGTTTGTGCCATGCTTAAGAGAGACAATAATAATAAAGTACAGGATAAAGTAAGTGTCAAGAAGAAACACAAACCACAGTAAGAGAAGTCAAAATTGTAGGCAGGGTAGTTAGGAAAGACCTCTTTGAGGAAAGGACATACAAGCAGATCTGGTCTCCTCAGCTGGATCATCCATTCTGTGAAAGATGCCATAAATTCCATAAATTCACTAAATTCCAAGGACAAGTCCAGAGTCTCAACTTCCCTCTCAAACTCCAGGCCCACATATCCAACTGACTGTCTTGTCTACAAACACCTCGAGGCCAATACAACGGTCAAAATCAACCCCATTCTCTCTACGTGTTCAATGTTCTATGCATGACATTTTTATAATCTCTTGTTGCCCTTGTAAGTCCAAGTCCAAGAGAATCAAAACTCTAGTTACTTCCATGGTTCTTTCACTGCATTTGTCCCATTCAGTCATCCATCAAGAATTTCAAGGATTCTCTCGCTGAGTCTCTGGCTCCTGACTCTCCTTTCTATCCACTTGAGTTCTGCTTCTCTACTTGCCATGGCCTTCACATTAGTAGTTTCACCTACAGGGCCTCCCTCCTCCAATCCATCCCATGTCCTACCATTGCATTCCATTGCCAAAGCCTTATGTGGCTCTCTCCAATACGGTAAACCCAATTTGGAGGTGTTCTCTTTCATTTATAATTACACCCTAATATACTCTGTCCACTTGTTAAGTTAGATTACTTGCTGTTCACAAACCCAGTCCAAGAATCTCCCTCCTGGAGGAACCTCATTCATGACACTCCCCTAGATCTACTAGATATGACACCTCTTCCTCTGCCTCTTTTGAACTCTGCTTTTCCTACTTAATGTATTAAGGGTTTAATTATGAAGTTTTTCATAAAACATAAAAAGATACATGTAGCATAGTAGCAGAACACATTAAATAGAACAAATGTCCATTGATCTACCAAACAACTAGAAAAATCCAACATTATCAATACCGTTTAGACTCCCCACGTCGTCTCTCCCAAAGGAAACCACCATCCAGAATTATTTTTCCATAACTTCTTGCTCTTGTATATAGTTTTACCATGCATGCATGTCTTAATAGTGTCTGGTTTTGCAAAGTTATATTAATGGTGGCAACACTGCCTGCAGTCCGTGGCAAACTGCATTTTTAACTCAGTATTATGATTTTAAGGTTCTTTCATGAGGATGTGTGTCTCTGAGATCCATTCACTTTCACTGCCACACAGCATTCTTCTGTTGATGGACACGGGAGTGGTTTCCATTTTCTGCTGTTAAGAAAGACAATCTGTACATACTGCTGTGTGTCACCCAGGGCGTGTGAATACATGACTACAATTTCTGGGTTGTGGGACAAACACGCGTTCCACTTTTCATTGGACTGATAAATATGTTTCCAAAATGACTGTATCTACTAAAAAATAGCAATGTCTAAAACTTTTACTTATTTCATATTTTCTACCTAGTGGCTCTAATATCTAAAGTCTTTGGTGGTCTGGTTAAAGTCTTTGTTGACATACTTTCTCTCATAGTAACTCTCCATCATGTGTGTTTCATTTCAATTTTAGCCCTTATTTTGAATTCACAGTTGAGCACTTCTTGGAGACCTGAGTGGAAACAGCACTGCTTCAGGAAGGATTTTCATTTACTTCTGTCAAGCCCCTGGAAGCTTCACATAACTAGGAATATCTTAAACAAAGATTCTAACCCATTCATTTCAAAGTGTGATTTTGTCATTAATATTTTGTCCAACATTATTATACTATTTGCAGTCAAAATTTCTAGGATCTCCATTTGACAAAATTGCCAGGAATGAAGTCCCTATATCTCCTCTACTTTAGTATGAAACTTACATTTCACATTTAAATTGCATCTTACATTTTATTTACTGTACATTTGACTTTTTTCTCCTCCTAGAATGCAAGTTTCTTGACAGTAAGGCTGATTTGCTCTATTTATCTGTGAATCTTTCACAGTTTTTACAGCAGCCAACAAAGTATACTCATGGCTTTCAATGAGTATTTATTAAACAAAAATATGTCCAAAATTACGACAGTATAAAAACCTAGGGCCCAACAATTAGTGGTAACAAATGCTTTGCTTTGGGGGATGGCTAATTTATTGTTGTTGCTTTTTTTTAATATGCTATCTAGGTTGGTCATAATTTTCCTTCCAAGGAGTAAGTGTCTTAATTTCATGGCTGCAATCACCATTTGCAGTGATATTGGAGCCCCCCAAAATAAAGTCTGACACTGTTTCCACTGTTTCCCCATCTATTTCCCATGAAGTGATGGGACCAGATGCCATGATTTTAATTTTTTGAATGTTGAGCTTTAAGCCAACTTTTTCCCTCTCCTCTTTCACTTTCAACATGAGGCTTTTTAGTTCCTCTTCACTTTCTGCCATAAGGGTGGTGTCATCTGCATATCTGAGGTTATTGATATTTCTCCCAGCAATCTTGATTCCAGCTTGTGCTTCCTCCAGCCCAGCATTTCTCATGATGTACTCTGCATATAAGTTAAACAAGCAGGGTGACAATATACAGCCTTGACATACTCCTTTTCCTATTTGGAACCAGTCTGCTGTTCCATGTCCAGTACTAACTGTTGCTTCCTGACCTGCATATAGGTTTCTCAAGAGGCAGGTCAGGTGGTCTGGTATTCCCATCTCTTGAAGGATTTTCAACAGTTTGTTGTGATCCACACAGTCAAAGGCTTTGGCATAGTCAATAAGGCAGAAATAGATGTTTTTCTGGAACTCTCTTGCTTTTTTGATGATCCAGCGGATGTTGGCAATTTGATCTCTGGTTCCTCTGCCTTTTCTAAAATGAGCTTGAACATCTGGAAGTTCACGGTTCACATATTGCTGAAGCCTGGCTTGGAGAATTTTGAGCATTACTTTACTAGCATGTGAGATGAGTGCAATTGTGCGGTAGCTTGATCATTCTTTGGGGTTGCCTTTCTTTGGGACTGGAATGAAAACTGACCTTTTCCAGTCCTGTGGCCACTGCTCAGTTTTCCAGATTTGCTGACAAATTGAGTGCAGCACCTTCACAGCATCATCTTTCAGGATTTGAAATAGCTCAACTGGAATTCCATCACCTCCACTAGCTTTGTACGTAGTGATGCTTTCTAAGGCCCACTTGACTTCACATACCAGCATGTCTGGCTCTAGGTGAGTGATCATACCATCGTGATGATCTGGGTCATGAAGATCTTTTTTGTACAGTTCTTCTGTGTATTCTTGCCACCTCTTCTTAATATCTTCTGCTTCTGTTAGGTCCATACCAGTTCTGTCCTTTATCGAACCCATCTTTACCTGGAATGTTCCATTGGTATCTCTCGTTTTCTTGAAGAGATCTCTAGTCTTTCCCATTCTATTGTTTTCCTCTATTTCTTTGCACTGATCACTGAGAAAGGATTTCTTATCTCTCCTTGCTGTTCTTTGGAACTCTGCATTCAAATGGGTTTATCTTTCCTTTTCTCCTATGGTCTTCACGTCTCTTCTTTTCACAGCTATTTGTAAGGCCTCCTCAGACAACCATTTTGCCTTTTTGCATTTCTTTTCCATGGGGATGGTCTTCATCCCTGTCTCCTGTACAATGTCACGAACCTCCGTCCATAGTTCATCAGGCACTCTGTCTATCAGATCTAGTCCCTTAAATCTATTTCTCACTTCCACTGTATAGTCATAAGGGATTTGATTTAGGTCATAACTGAATGGTCTAGCGGTTTTCTCTACTTTCTTCAATTTAAGTCTGAATTTTGCAATAAGGAGTTTGTGATCTGAGCCACAGTCAGCTCCTGGTCTTGTTTTTCCTGACTGTACAGAGCTTTTCCATCTTTGGCTGCAAAGAATATAATCAATCTGATTTTGGTGTCTACCATCTGGTGATGTCCATGTGTAGTCTTCTCTTGTGTTGTTGGAAGAGGGTGTTTGCTATGACCAGTGCATTTTCTTGGCAAAACTCTACTAGCCTTTGCCCTGCTTCATTCCGTACTCCAAGGCCAAATTTGCCTGTTACTCCAGGTGTTTCTTGACTTCCTACTTTTGCATTCCAGTTCCCTATAATGAAAAGGACATCTTTACTGGATGTTAGTTCTAAAAGGTCTTGTAGGTCTTCATAGAACCATTCAACTTCAGCTTCTTCAGCGTTACTGGTTGGGGCATAGACTTCGATTACTGTGATACTGAATGGTTTGCCTTGGAAACAAACAGAGATCATTCTGTCATTTTTGAGATTGCATACAAGTACTGCATTTCGGACTCTTTTGTTGACCATGATGGCTACTCCATTTCTTCTAAGGGATTCCTGCCCACAGTAGTAGATATAATGGTCATCTGAGTTAAACTCACCCATTCCTGTCCATTTTAGTTCGCTGATTCCTAGAATGTCAACATTCACTCTTGCCATCTCCTCTTTGACCACTTCCGATTTGCCTTGACTCATGGACCTAACATTCCAGGTTCCTATGCAATATTGCTCTTACAGCATCAGACCTTGCTTCTATCACCAGTCACATCCACAACTGGGTATTGTTTTTGCTTTGGCTCCATCCCTTTATTTTTTCTGGAGTTATTTCTCCACTGATCTCCAGTAGCATATAGGGCACCTACCGATCTGGGGAGTTCATCTTTCAGTGTCCTTTTTCCCTTTTCATACTGTTCATGGGGTTCTCAAGGCAATTATACTGAAGTGGTTTGCCATTCCCTTCTTCAGTGGACCACATTCTGTCAGTCTTGGGTGTTCATTGGAAGGACTGATGCTGAAGCTGAAACTCCAATACTTCGGCAACCTCATGCGAAGAGTTGACTCATTGGAAAAGACCCTGATGATGGGAGGGATTGGGGGCAGGAGGAGAAGGGGACAACAGAGGATGAGATGGCTGGATGGCATCACTGACTTGATGGACATGAGTTTGAGTAAACTCCAGGAGTTGGTGTTGGACAGGGAGGCCTGACGTGCTGCGATTCATGGGGTCGCAAAGAGTCGGACATGACTGAGCGACTGAACTGAACTGAATTTAATGTTTTCTTTATTTTACAATTTGGACATGACAGTACAACAGGCTATATATCACAATGTTTATGACAATGAAGGAGAAACATCTTTTTTAATAGATTTCAAAAAATAAGTTCTCTGAGGAAGAATATTTTAGGGCTTGAAAAGAAGAAACATGTATGAAGAATATGAAGAAGTCTTGTAAGAAACCAAAGATGCACTGGCAAAGAGACCAGTATATACTTTATGTTTTCTAAATTATAAAGAAACTCATGAAATATCACATATGACCTCAGATAAGTTAAAATGTATAATGACAATATACTTTTGCTCCTCCTATGAAAGCTAATGCTTATAAATTGTCAGGGTTTTACCTAAGAAGCTGGTCATTAAAAGATAATATATATCAAGTATTATAATTTCTCGAGTTGGCAGAAAATCGCAAAAGTGGGATTCCCTTCAAACCCAATTATTGATGACATTCTGGCATCATCATAGGGTGACAGCAAACCTATGATGTCAAAAAGAGTATAAGCACATTCCCCAAAGAAATAAAAAAAAGGAACACAGAGCAAAACCCCTTCTTTAAAAAAATAAATCATTACACCACATAGAATCTTTCAGTAATAGTCACCTAGTATGTATTTCAATTTAGCTTAGAAATTCAGAGAGAAATTTGATTCTTACAGATAACATTTTATCAATGATCATATTTAGTAGAGAGCCAAGCCAACTAAAAAATGTACTATGACATTACCTAGGACTTCCCTGATAGATCACCTGCAATGCAGGAGACCCCCATTTGATTCCTGGGTCAGGAAGATCTCCTGGAAATGGGATAGGCTACCCCACTCCAATATACTTGGGCTTCCTTTGTGGCTCAGCTGGTAAAGAATCTGCCTCCAATGCGGGAGACCCGGGTTTAATCCCTTGGTTGGGAAGATCCCCTGGAGAAAGGAAAGGCTACCCACTCCAGTATTCTGGCCTGGAGAATTTCATGAACTGTATAATCCATGGGGTTGCAAAGAGTTGGACACAACTGAGCGACTTTCACTTCACTTCATGACATTACTTGTAGAGAACTGGACAAGAAGTTATAATGCCTCCCTGAAGTTCACATACCACATGTGCAGCCAGAGTTTGCATGAAAAAAGCACAATTCATAAAACCAAATTTGTTCAAAAACAATGAATAGGAAAAGTCACATCCAAACATTTTAAGAACTTGTGTGTGTGTGTATGTGTGTGTGTGTCTGTGTGTATGTGTGTGTATATGTGTGTCTGTGTGAGTGTGTGTGTGTGTGTGTGTGTGTAATTTAAAAAGCACAACTAAAAAGGAAATCTATTTATTTCTTTTCCCTACTTAACTAAGCATTCAGTCTATAATCAACTGGTTAGTATGAAGTATTATTAAGGCACTATTTTTACAGTACCCTTTTTTACGGGTTTTGTATGTTACACAAACAGTGGTTTTTTGAAAATGGGCACAAATTGGTTATTCTCTTTTATGCTTCCTATATTAAGTCAAACCAAAGCTCTGGATCTATGCATTAAAGGTAACATAAGTGGAAACAAAAACATTTTAATCTTCAAAATGTCTTTCAATTTTACTCTATTCATCTATCACAGTAAAGTTTTATTTATCAAAAATCAATCTTCAAACAACCCTACATTTAAAATAATTCCAGAGGTTTCACATTGCAAAAAAAAGGGGGGTGGGGAATCTTTAATAAGTTACTGACTACTTTAGAAAAAATACATAAAAACAAACTATTTAATCATAGTGTAAAATTACTTTTTAAAATCCCTTATTATGGTGGAAGGTCACAGATATGAAACATACTACTAGTCAAAAAGACAGGGTTATTTTAAAATTCTGAACAGATGATTATTACTGTGTCATTTTAGAATATTTTATTTAAGGCAATTTCACCATTAATAAAAGTTAAATGTCAACTGAAAGAACAGCATCCAAACAGTACAACACAAAAGTGGTCTAAAGTTGTGAGCAGATAATTCATACATTAATATAAAAGGCCAAGTTATATTTGAAAATTTACTCATCAGAAAAAAAGATAAAACTGGAAACCATTTTTTTAATCCATGATTTTAGAAAAAATAATTTTTTAATGTGATAATAACCATTGGCAAAAGAGTATGGAGGAGATGTCCAGTTTCTGGTCCAAATATGTACAGAGCTTAGAGGTCATCACTCTACACTAACAAGTAAAAACCTGAACGAACTGAAAAATCAACAACTCTTCTTAGATCCATCAGAAGAGTGAGGTCACAAGATAAACAACTGCCTCTACAATTGGATAAACAGTCATAGAGAAAGAACCACAGACGGGCAGCCCCATGAGCAGAAATGGCCACGGGAACCAGTGCCTGGGTAGGAAAATCAGAACTGCAACTGAAGAACTACCAGAGTCTTACAGTAAATGTGTCCTGAGCATAATATAAAATATTCCCATGTATACACCGCAATGAGAATCTCTAGATATATTATTTATGAAAATCTTTTCTTTTTTTTTAAGAAAAAACAAAGGAAGCAAGAAAGGAAGCATATCATGATGCCTTTCCATAAAACCAAGTGGTGTCAAGCTTGCCACAAACATCACTAGAAAGGATTTTGACCAACTCACCTTGCAATCCACCTATAATAGTTTTAGCTTACAGTTTCAACTAAAGACTAAATTGATTTTCACACACACAGTTTAGATTGGTTGGTGAACAAACCAGGAACCAAACAGAATTTTGGACCCAGGAAGGACTTTGGGGACTATTGAGCTAGACCCCTCTCTTACACATGAGGAAACTAAGGACAAAGAGACTTATTTTAAAACTAACAACTAATTTCATAAAACAGGAAAGAACCTGACCCCCTTGCTTCTCATCCAGGCTTCTGGTAAAATCAACTTACTTTGTTATAACATTTTGTAAATATCATCTATGCTTCTTGAAAATTCCCAAGTGGTCCCAGAAATTTTTTATTTTCCAATCCCATTTCCAATTCCAAATAAACTGATTAAAAATCATACTAAAATATGATTACACCTCATATTTACAAGTGTAATCCAGTAGAGAATTCATAAAATTTAGCATGGTGGAGGAATTTAGAAACTGTCTCTTGTTTAACTTTTTTTTTTTCCCCCTAAAGAAAACAAAACAGAACTTAAGTAACTTGCTAGATCCAGTGAGTCAGACACACAGTTAAGAGCAGAACCCAGCTATCCTAACTCTAGGAATGGTCTTCTGTAGTCCATATTATATTTTACTTATAAAAGGAAGGGGCAGCATGGTCTTACAAAATGAACACCCACTGACTAAGCAGCTGAGTTTGGACAAGTCACCGAACTCTTGTAAGATAGGATGCTTCCATGATTTAGTGAGCACGGTTGATAAACTGAGCTCTGAAGTTTCTCACTCCTTTCCAAGAGTCTGGAATTGTTAAGACGGGGTTCAATATGCACTAGGTCATGGGATCGAGTGGGAAAACAGAGTACTGCAACCCAACTCTCTGAGAAGTTTCAAAAGTTATACAACAGGGGAGGGTAACAAGGTATCAGAAGAGAAAGGAGGGGAGCTCAGACCTGGAGATGCACAACTAGCCAGTGAACCTGTGGTTTCAGATGCAGTAAAGGGCTTCAGCTCACTCGCAACAGGGAGACACTTGACATGTGCCATAATCACAGGGTTTTCAGGATGTGAACTTCTCCTACGTGCTGAGTTTTCACCTCTTAGCACTCCTCCCATTGTTCTGAGAACGCATCTGGTATAGCTGGACAACTAATAGCAAGTTACATAAATTATATACATTGTTAAGGCAAAGAATTTGGTTTTCTTTAAACCCAGAATTCCATGATGGTAATTGTTAAAGCAAAAGAACAATAAGAGGAGTCTGATGCTGACACATTTGAGGATGGAGTAACATGAATGTCATCAACCTTTTTCTGAAAAATAAGGCAGACCTCAAAGGCCGTTTCTAACGCATTCCTCAGCTCACAATTTGTTATCAGGTGATTCTCACCAGCGTGCATGAAGTTCATACCATTATTTACATTTTCATAACCTCAGGTCAAATGACTGGAAGAAAGCACCTGTTACAAAATCTCTTCATATTGAAATTTTTTTCTATAGTTATTCACTCTCTTCTTCAGAAAAATCCAGTTCTTTTTTGCCTGTAATCTGTTTTTCTCTACCCTAAAATCTTCCCTAAAAGGGCATGATACTTCCTAAGACCTGAGCGACAATGCTTATAAATCTGAGGAAGTAACTCAGTTTTATCCCTATCCCTGGAACGCCCTATCTAGCCCATCAGTTGCACGCTTATATTATAAAACTTGTATTTGGTCCTTTGAATGGACTTTCATAAATTCTAAGCAGAGATCACTTTGAGATGAAAAGTGTTTTGAGTAGGTAAAGCCTGAATTTTGACAAGATCCATCGGGGCGACCCTTGCTAGCCAGACCCACACCAGCAGCCTAAAGGTAGGGCTGGGGTAGGGGTGTGACTGGACACCGGGACACTGTGGGAAACTGGAGAAAGGCACTGATCCCTGGCTGACCCAGCCCTGCTGCCCGTCGGGAACACTGCTCTACGTGAGAGTTATGTAGGTGCCAGACCTTGCTGCACCAACCCCACTGTCGTATCTCTGTCTCTGCGCCCACATTCCTGTCTTCCCCTCTTTTTCTGGCTGCCTGGGGCCAGTTCTAGGAGTCTGCCATCACTGAGTCCTTTCAGGGTGATTTTTTTTCCTAGACACCTGTCTGTGTTGTCCTCACCATATAATTTGCACCTCATATTATCCTCTTAATTCTCTCCTTGGAGATACCCTCCAGATTAAACCCTGTGAAAGTCTTTCCCTAGTTTATGTGCTCATGGCTTCTTACTCTAACTTATTTTTAACATTTTATATAAAGCATAGAAGAAATATGGTTTATATTTCTTATACAATTTCATAAGCTTTTCATAGAGGTAAGTTCAACATTAAAAAGATGGGAAAATCCAGAGTCAAATGGTTTTAATCAAAAGTAACAATTATCTATAGGGAAATTGGTAGGCTGTAGAAAATCTTTCCACAGATTAGACAAAGGCATCGCTTCTTCCAACCAGATGTAGCTTCATAACAGCAAATGGAGCCAGACTGGATTTCAACTCAACCCTAGACAACTGTAAAAAGAGTCAAGTTGCATCACAGAAAAGATTTTAAAGGAGGTTGTCCTTTGAATTTTGTTTCAGTAGAATTTTATTCTACTGTGTAGCATTCTAATCTTGGACAACGTTTCACAGCTTGGGCGTTCTATTGGTTAGATGATAAATTTTATACAGTAGTAGCTATTTTGATGGAATTTCTTTACACACCAATGTGAAGTGAGTGTCTAAGTTCATGCTAGGCCCTGGACTTCAGTCTAGCAATACAAACATGATACCTGACTCATGAAGCTTACAGCTCAGCAAAACAATCTCTGTTTAGAAGGAAATACTATTTTTTTACATTATACTTACTGATGAACTTGTTTTGCATAGTCTCCAGCAGAGCCTGGTGGGCATCTTCAGCTTGTAGAGCATGTGAACATTCTCTAGCCAGTATGGTGCGCACGAGATGCTCCCCACACCCTAGAAATCCAAGGAAACCAAGAACGGTTGAGCAAGGGCAGTACTAAATATCCTTCTCGTCTTAGTAGCGCTAAGACGTCCACGTGCGCCACTGGAGAAGTCATTACGTTGGAAAATAATTCACTGATGGATGAGATGATTTCTATGAGTAATCTATTTAGTAACTTTAGTAATGAGATTTGGCAGAAACTAAAGAAACACAGGACCGTCTAATCTTGAAAGGAAATGAAGAAAATAAAAATAATTCCCCTTTTTCACAGAAATAATTCACATAAGACAGGAATTTAGATTCTCTACCTAGGAACTGTTGAGGGCTCTGTTTCGTTTCCTTTGCTGAACAATCGCAAAATACTGTTGCATAATTTCCATACAGGACGTTCTCATTGGTTATCTACTTCATATGTAGTAGAAGGCAACGGCACCCCACTCCAGTACTCTTGCCTGGAAAATCCCATGGACGGAGGAGCCTGGTAGGCTGCAGTCCATGGGGTCTCGAAGAGTCAGACACGACTGAGCGACTTCACTTTCACTTTTATGCATTGGAAAAGGAAATGGCAACCCACTTCAGTGTTCTTGCCTGGAGAATCCCAGGGATGGGGTCGCACAGAGTTGGACACGACTGAAGTGACTTAGGAGTTAGCAGTATGTATATTTTAATCAAAAGTCCTTACGTTCATGAAATTTAAACCGATACAAGCTGATGTAACACACAGTTCTGTTTGGCTAGTATGTACTCAGACAGACATTAGGCAATGAATCTACTGTAAAAATATAATCTGCCATTTTTAAAATAGTTCCATTCATTTCAGAAGTTTTCTTTCCATATGGAGACTTCTCCTCCTCTCCCTCCTCCCTCTGCCTCCCATATAAACATGCACATATGCATATACACATGTGTGTGTGTTATATGTACATGTACATGTACATTATATTATATGTACATGTACATGTACATTACACAGTCATTGTCAAAAATACAAACTGTTCAAAACCTGTCAATGCTTTTTTTTTAATCACCTATGTTTTGCCAGAAATCTTTGTTGTTGTTCAGTCACTGTGTCCAACTCTTTGCGACCCCAGGGACTGCAGCACACCAGGCTCCTCTGTCCTTCACTATCTCCCAGAGTTTCCTCAGATTCATGTCCATTGAGCTAGTGATGCTCTCTAACCATCTCATCCTCTGTAGCCCCCGTCTCCTTTTGCCTTCCATCTTTCCCAGCATCAGGGTCTTTTCCAATAAGTTGGCTCTTCACATCAGGAGGCCAAAGTATTGGAGTTTTAGTCTGACTGCCAGAAATACTTTCCCTGTATTTTTTGGTAAAGTAAATGTAAATCTCTTTCAAGATCTCAATATCTCTTTGTGAGTATCTATATTTAAGACCTTCATCTAGGTATGCAATTTAATATATAACTTGTGGGTAGGATTATGGTGATCCCTATTTTGTTAAAGCTTTGCACTATTATTTTTATAATTGGGGAAAAATTAAAGCTAATAGAAAAGAAACCATTTTGACACTTATTAAAAGTCCATAAAATTTAATTCCCTTTGTATACATATTTGATGTTGAACAGTGAAATGTTATACTTTAGGACAAAAATAATTATTAGGAAACTGGCGTATTATAAGCTAAATGGGTGTTCAGAAGGTTATGTACACACGACTCAAGTCAAACAGCTAAACCACATGAAGTTAACATTACATCAAAAATATACACTATGTGGCAGAGAGACTTTTTCCTCTGTTGTTATACAGGAATATATAGGGTTTTCCAAGAAACTTAAAATTATGACTGCTTTTCTGACATATATCACCTTTAACATAAGAGCCTTGACACCAAAAGTCTGTTCTCCTGAAGGTTCCAATCAAAGAAAGTCTGACTTCTGTGGTTTTATCCACAAATATCTAAGGTTTCTTACAACATGCTTCCATATAGCTGAGGGCTTCCCTGGTGGCTCAGCTGGTAAAGAATCTGCCTGCAATGTGGGAGACCTGGGTTCAATCCCTGGGTTGGGAAGATCCCCTGGAGAAGGGAATGGCTACCCACTCCAGTATTTTGGCCTGGAGGATTCAGTCCATGAGGTCACACAGAGTCAGACACGACTGAGTGACTTTCACTTTCACACAGCTGAACGGTGATTCAGAGGCTAATAGGTCCATTCTTTATTCATCAATATTAGAAATAAGTCTTTCAATACATCTTCCTTTGTTCTTAATCATGCCAGCAAGAGTGTATTTATTTCCTCAGATTTTAGCAGAAAACATGGGTTATACAAAGAATGGAGACCTAACAACAAACCTAGAGGAAAAGTGATAAATAACGAATTCTAAAAGAGCTTAAAAAGGTACACACCTATTTAGCATCAATAAGGAAAACTAAATGAACTGAAACCGTGAATTCACAGCTTATATTTTTAAAAAAACACCTTTGAAGATGCTGTGTAACCAATTAACTATTCTGAAAATGAATAAATGAAAGAAAACAATCAAGCATTCCTCTGGTGTTCCTAAAGGAACTGCATAGCAGGGTAGCCAGAATGTTTATAAAGGAAAATTCTCTCCATAGCAGTATCCTGGTTAATAAATGAAGAAGTAGTTAACAAAATTAGAATAAAACCATTTGTAATCCATAATGTAATAATTGATATAAGCAACAATCATCAATGGCTGCTAAATCACAAAAAGATATAATCAGATATATGTCCCTTGACAAAATTACACCTTTATAGTCTTGCCCCACACCGAAAAAACTACACCTCAACCTGATCAAGCCTCTAAATTCAATTATTAATTTCAAGAAATAAAAAACATCTGCAAAACCTACAGCTAACTTCATACTTAGTTGTGAAACACTGAACTGTTTCTCCCTAATATCAGGAAAAAGGCAATGATGTCTGCTTTTATCACTTTCATTCAACAATACACTGGAGGTTCGAGCTACTGCGCTAAGTCAAAATGAAATAGAAAACATAAAGATCAGAGAGGAAAGGTAAAACTGCTTCTTCTGTAGATGACATAATTGTTTACACAGAAAATCCCAAAGGAACCTACATAAACACCACTAGTTCTCTCTCCAGATTCTTCCTATCTGGCTAGGAGTCTAGGGCAAAGGTTGGCAGCAGACTCCTGTCTGGTACTAATCAGTCTCCAAAACATGAACTTGATTCCACTTCTTCCCCCATCCACGCACACAACAGATTGTTACTGAGCGCCTACTCGGTGCTGCTGCCAGAGGACACGGCAGTAGGCAGAGGGGCTGCTACCGTTTTCAGATCTGCCCAGAGGTGCTGGACCCTTGACCGGCTGCTGAATACTCAGTAACGGCCACCCTAGCCAGTCCAGATGCCTGTGCCTCAACTGTGTGCTTTACAGACCAACCCTGGGGATTTAGATGGAAACCCTGGACTCAGGAGGCCGCCAGACATCCCCACAGCCCGCGGACAGCCAGTCTCCATGGCCAGGTCTCTCCCATGAATCCCAAACTTTACACCAGCTCCAGCTCACTCTCTCCTGGTGGGTTTTCTATTACTGAGACTCCCACACCCAAAGACCTCAGAATTATAACACATTTCCTCTCTTGTGGGGATCCTCAATCTTCTACAACCCACACTAGACATGAATTCACAATAAAAAATCACAAATCACACACACACAGACTTATAAGGCAGAATGAGTATATGCAAAAACAGAGGGATTGCCAAACAAAGAAGTGGTGATGACAGAATGGTGGTTGACAAACATTTTGTATTTAAATATATATATAAAATAAAGTAAACATTTTAGGCTTTGAAAGCTATGTATGATTTCTGTTAAATATCATTTTATTTTTGTAACAACCCTTTAAAAAATTAAATATCATTTTTTGCTCATTGGGCATGCAAATACAGGACATGGCCAGATTTGGCCCACCAATCTTAGTTTGACAAGCCTCATAATGGAAAAATCTGTAATACAAAAGATGGAAAGGGTGATTATTATCAAAAAAACAAAACAGGGCAATCTGGGAGCCAGGGAGTGGGAGAGGTGAGCAGATTTTTCAATGAATCAAATAAAACTTTACAGATTAAAAAAAAATTGTTTAAAACTCAATGCAAGAGAGAGAATTAGAATATACACACATGGGAAAAAAACTTAAAAGCAGCCTAGAATGATAAAGAGAAGGAAAATGAGTTAAGAAGCCTGAAGTGTAAAATGAGATTATCCAACATATTAATAGGCATTTTGAAACAGAAGAGAAAAAAGTGAGGAAAGGGCATTAATATTTGAAGAAATAATAAATAAGAAATTCAAGAATTTAAGTTATAAGGAAATCCTTAAGTTGAAGATACATACAGAGTTCCAAAGAAGATGAATAAAAACAAATCCATCATTAGTATACTATAGTGAAACTCTGGACCAAAGACAAAGAGAAAATATGAAAAACTAATCAAAGAAAATTTGCTCAGTTGGTAAAGAATTCACCTGCAATGCAGGAGACCCTGGTTCAATTCCTGGGTCGGGAAGATCCGCTGGAGAAGGGATAGTCTACCCACTCCAGTATTCTTGGGCTTCCCTTGTGGCTCAGCTGGTAAAGAATCCGCCTGCAATGTGGGACACCTGGGTTCGATCCCTGAGTTGGGAAGATCTTCTGGAGAAGGGAAAGGCTGGCTACCCACTCCAGTATTCCGGCCTGGAGAATATAGTCCATGGGGTCACAAAGAGTTGGGCATGACTGAGCAACTCTCACTTTCACTTTCAATCAAAGAAAAAGAAGACCTATAAAAAAATTTTTTAATTTAAAAATTTAACAGGTAAATTACACATCCCCAAGCAACAGAAGAGGCCGGAAAAATATTATCTTCAAGTTAAAGATACTAAGGCAATAAACAAACAGAACAACTTGTCAACCTAGAATTAGTTACACTACCATTCAAGACTGAGGATCAACACAGTTTCAAATTTACAAACTCATTCCTTTGAGATTTAAGCTCCCAGCTTACTTCTACTCTGCCTGATACCATACCTTCTCATAATTCTTGCTGATTTTAATATCTACCTAGATAAATCTCTCAATATCTTAGCTTCTGGATTTTCAGATTAACCACACTGTGTCATAAGGTCACTCCTATGACAATGCCATAATCAGTAATATTAACTCCTCCATAGTCTCAGTTGCAATCACCCCACCCCTCCTATTTTTCTAACTCATCTCTTGACCACTCTAATTGCAACATTCCCCCAACTTCACCAAAAAGTGCCATTCCATTAAATCCGCTGCTTTATAACCGCTCTCAGATCCTCACCCTCACCTTATGCAACTAAAATTCCATGCTTCATTAACGTGTATCTATTCTCTTACTCAGAGAAGGCAACGGCACCCCGCTCCAGTACTCTGCCTAGAAAATCCTGGTGGGCTGCCGTCTATGGGGTCACACAGAGTCGGACACGACTGAAGCGACTTAGCGACAGCAGCAGCATTCTCTTACTCCTAAAAGTCTTCAAGTCTCACTCACGCACCAAACTTAACTGGCAAAAGCCCACACTGGAGTATCAGCCAGAATAACTACACTAGGCTACAAAAACAAAAAACCCCACATTTTAGTAGCTTAACAACAAAAATATTTGTCATTAGTGTTGTAAGTTATTCCTGGGTCACCAGAGAGTGTGGTTCAGATTATCACCTGGGAACAAACCCAAGCTGATGGAGGCTCCATCATCTATAACTCCTTGATCATATTCCCACTGGGAGAATGAGAGGGCTACTAAAGGTCACCTTACAGCTTTAGCCTGGAGGTCACACATATCATTTCCACTCTAGTCCACTAGCCAGAAATAGCCACAGTGTCTCAGCAACTGCAACAGGGCTGTGAAATACAGAGGAGCATATGGATATCCAGGAAGCGCTACGTTAAATGTCTCTGGGACATCTCAGTAAACCCAGCTTCCCATGCTTGCACCTGCACAGCTAAACGAGGCACAGTTCTCATCCTGTGGCCGTGGGGTGACATTCATGGGCAAGAAGGCCCACCCGCCGAGGAAGGTGGGGGAGAAAAGACAGCCCCAGGAACCACACAGCCCTGCTGAGCAGTCCAGTCGGTCCCGGCTCCTCTGAGGCTGTGTGTTACACGGGATTTAATACAAAAGCCAAAAAAAAAAGGCTAACTGTTTAAACCTCTATAATTGAGTTCTCTTCTTTAAGCCCAAATTCATTCTTCTTTTTTTTCTTTATTTTGGTTTTATATATATATATATATACACACACACACACAACATGAAATTTACCATTTAATCATTTTTTAAGTGTAGAATTCAGTGGCATTCTTATTCAGATTGTACAACTACCACGACCACCCATCTCCAGCACTTTCCCATCTTCCCAAACTGAAACTCTGCACCCATTCAACAACCCTCAATCCCCCATTTCTCCCCAACCCTGGCAACCACCATTCTACTTTCCATTTCTATGAATTTGACTACTCTAGGTATCTCATGTAAATGGAACCATACACTTTTGTCCTTTTCTGACTGATTTAATTTGCTTAATATAATATCCCCAAGGCTCATTTCTTATTGAAACAGGTTTCAGAATTCCCTTCCTTTTCAAGGCTGAATAACATTCCACCATATGCACATACCAGATTTGGCTTATCTGTTCATCTGCCAATGGACATTTGGGACCAAATGCACTCCTAATCTACATCAAGAGCCATTTACTGGTGAAAGAAAATGGCTTGGCAAACTTTGCACCAAAAGCAGACCACTTCTTTCACCCAATTATACAACTTTGCATTGAGTCAAATACAATTTCTGATAAGTTTATGCAGTTGTATTTATCAGACACCATTAGAAGACATGAAAAAAGACTATTTATTAACTGAGTTATTTTGGAAAATTCATGATACATTTAATTTCTACCATCAACCAATTTTTTTAATTTGCTTGAATAAATATGAGTAATTTTATTAAAATAAATCCTTAGGTGCGTGAAAATGGAGTCTTAGATAATTAAGAGCCCCTTTTATCTGTGTAAAGGATAGCTACTTCTCTGAGCCACGTGAAACCACTTCCAGGAACCCACTGTTAGAGTGCTTATTTGTGGGTTTGTTTAGAACCTGGCAAGAGTTGCCAACTCCAAGGAAACTAGAAGAATTAATGAGGTATTTTTATTTTTTCCTCATCTTGACATTTCCATCAATGTCATCATTTCTCTAGTTAACACTGGCCAAGTTACAAAAGAACTTCTCTGTATCTTTACTAAAGGAAAGACCTGGGAACTGTGGTCTTGTTCAGAGACCCTCTGTATTCCGTGTATTCAATTTTCTCCTCCTCTCACTCATTCTCTCCCTCTCCCTGTCTCTCTCACCCATACACACACCCCTGCCGTAAGGCCACAAGTTCCTGCAAAGTAGGAGGTCAGGATTTTTCTATTCTACAGTCAGACTGATGTCTGAATCCAGATGAATGAGTCCAGGACTCTTCATTTAAACCTCAGTTTCCTCAGCTGTGAAAATGGGGGCTAGGAGTCATAACTACTTCACAAGGACAAAATGAGACGACACACACCAGACATTTAGTGTGAGGCTGGGCACTGAATGAGCGTCTCATGCTGCAGTGAGAATCCCGACTGCCTTAAGGAAACCATTAGCTGTCATTTTCTGTCTCTCTTCATCCTAGTCTCTGCATTTTGTTTCTGTTAGAACAAGGTGATTCCCAGCTGGCCTGACATCATCACTGAGAGCCTCGAATACAGTTAAAGAGGAGTTTAGTCTTTAACTTGCAATTCTGAAGTCTGCTGTTTCTAAGAAAGCTGAGCCCTCACCGAGGGTCAAAATGATCATGTGGGTAAACCTTGCATTATCAGAACAAAACAAATAATATGATGAAGATCTCACTTAGCTTGGTAGGAAACATTTTAACCGTGGTTATCCAGGGATTATGGATTATGCATGATTTTTCATTCAATATGTATTCTTTCTCTTATTTTTCCCAATTTCTGTAATAAACGCCTATCGCTTTTTCCCAAGAAGTTCAATGCCCAACATCAATGTTACACTCCTGCACTCACCATACTCTCTCTTCAGGTAAGAGAGTAAAGGGCAAGGCGGGGTCTCCCGTGATGAGATTTGGTCTCATGCACTTCACTGTCCCGTACATGAGTTCATGAATGAATGCTACAGGTGCTCTATTTTATCCAACCTCCATCCAGGTGTTTTATTTTATCCATTTGGTATTTTCACCTTAGCATTATGATAGATGTATCCTTCAAATTATTAATAAGATAATTAAAAACAGGCAATGTAATAGCCCCATAGTCGTATTGTAATAGCCCCATAGTCATATTGTCAAATCATGTTTTACTTCCAAAAGGTTAAGTAGCAAACTGAAAAGCATTTGCATTAAGGACAGAGACACATAAAAACCTACTGGCTCTTGGCTGACACTCAAGACACATCTCGACTGCATCTCAAGATAATTTTAGTTGTTTTATCTGTGTCTCACTTAGTGGTGGCAGCAGGTAGGTATGGGGTCAGATTATCACAAAATGAAAGCTGAAAGGCCCTCATGTGTCAAGTGTGTGACGCAGTGTTCAGATGCAGGGTGTAATGTAGGGTTCACACAGTAGAGGATTAGGATATAATTCCTCCAGAGGACCTCAACAGGGGATTAGGATTTTTAAGTATAACCCCTAATCTCCCAGACCTTCTCGCCTTCCAAACCACTCTAACCTCAGTACTGATCGAAAGAGTCCCCAAAGTGGGAGAGTGAAGCTGCATTCCCAGGAAAGGATAACCCACATTCCCAGGCTGCCCGCACCCCAGAGCAGGATCAGCGGCCACAGAAGCTCACAGCCACTACTCCTGCCTGGCACATCACGCATCTCCGAGGCTTGCTGATGACTTTCAAGTATTTATGTCATCTTATAAATGCTGCCATTCACTCTCGCTGTGGCAAGCGGGCATCTGAAAAATCTTTCAACACATCCCCTGTTAGAAGTCCACAGGGACAGATAAGTAATGAGGAAAGGCCTTTCCAAATTTAAAAGGAAACATTTGGAACTTCAGTTTCCACTATTGCAACATCTCTTTTTCAACAAAGGAATTTATTACACAGTACGTCACCTTTTTTCCCTGTCGGAGGATTTATGGCCAATTTTGGAGTTGGGTTACTTCTGATTTTCAAGCCTGTCTTGTGAAATTAAAGAGAGGGCTGCCTTAAAAATGATAGAACACACGTGATTTCACTCTTCACAGTGTCCCCATAGTTATCAAACCTGGAACCTATTAAATACAAGAAGAAAACATAAGGAGCTTTATAAAGAGATGGAATAAGTAGTGAAGATGTCTAATCCAGTCTAGCCCAAAGGGCATGGGTACCAACACACACTTCATGTCTTCCCAGTATTCAGTTTTCTCTAGCCTCTAACCCATCAGCACCCTGCCGATATTTACAGTAATCTACCAAAAACAACTCAGGTTTTTTTCTTATAAACAATAAATAACCAACAAAAAGAGCAATTTGACAATTATCTCTAAAAGATCTCATCTCCTACAAACTAGGATGCAGTTGATACATGCCTTAACATTTCATAATTATTTAAAATACAGAAAAATATAAGAGAACAGTGACAAACAGGAAAATCTCTCATCTAGAGCACAGTGCTAAATATACTTAGTGTGTATGCTAAGCATACTTAATCCTTGATATTTATTAGTTATTAAATTCATGTCTATTTTATTAAGAATGTATAACCAAACCACAGAAGATCTATCTACACAAGTAACTGCATAAATGGAAAGAATTCTAGTTTTGTGAATGCAAACATCTGCACACAAAAAAAGAGCTTCCAAACAAATGAGTGTGAAAAGCCTTTATCCAGTCTGCCCCATCAGAGAGCCAGGGGTCTGTGGCCAGCAACACAGAGGCGCCCACCCCGAAGTGTGAGGGGCTCCATCCTCCCCAGGGCCCTGCTCGTCATCAGCGTCCCATCTCAACGTGAGGATGTATCCGACACTCACTGTTAGCCTCAACACAGGTGATGAAACAAGATCTTGCTTCCTGCTCTAAGTTTTCCCAGTTTAGTTATCTAAACACAACACGCTCATCAGGGCGCCGGGGATAAACGGTGCCAGGCAGCAGACATTCGGAGAAAACCACCGCACAGAAGTGGGGCTCCTCGGTTTATGCTGGAGCCCATAAAATTCTATCGCTTCTATTGCATGTGTCTGGAAAACATCCTACGAGTGTGAAAAGCAGACCGCTCCATGCAAGAGCTTCACTGGAGCAGTGGCTCCACAGGAGCAGCAGGCCCTGACTCCACGTCTGGCTGATGCTTCTGTACATCTCCCCTCTGGACTCTGTTCCTCTGCGGAGATGAGGGGAACCACCTCTGCCCATGGAACCTGAAACGCGTTGCTGAAGACCTCTGTATCTCAGGTTCCTCACTGGAAAACATAAGTGGCTTAGGCTTAAATGGTTTCAAATTCCTTGGGACAAAATTTTATAGCTGGAAATACTTCTGGAATGTCAATAACTATCTGGTTAAAATTAACTTATGAGGCTCAAAATGAACAGACCACTTAAAAAAAATCCTTTTTAAAAAGCTGCTAATTCATGAAACAATGTGTTTAGATTTTTTTTTTTTTAACAATCTAGATTGCGTTTTTAAGGGGGAAGAGAAAAAGTGACTGATTCACTGTTAACTGATCAACTACTGTGCACCTTGCGTTGTGAGAACATCATCACTTTAAAGCCCAACAACTCACTTGCAAGGAAGGTACCATCATCCCTATCTGACAAGTGAGAAACATGAAGTGGAAGAACTAAGGTTCTAAAATCCAAGTCTTGTAACTCCAAGTAAAATGCTTGTTCCAAGAGAGTACACCACTGCAGAAAAAAGGCCAATATCATCCCACAAACAAAGGAGATATAAGCAAAGAAAGCTCAAAAGTCAAAAAAAGAAAAAAGAAAGAAAGCTCAAGAGTCTCAAAAGCCTGAATCCATGATTTGGATCAAAGGAGTAATTACCTACAGATAAACAGCACAACAAATTCTGCCACCAATACTTAGGACTGGAGATAGCCCCCTATTTTAACCGTGACATTCTAAAAGCAATCACTAAATTAATCTCAAGGGAATTAATGTTAAAATTGGACATTTCATTGTGCATCAAAACCAGAGAGTGCATTTTATGAGTTAAAAAAAAAAGCCAAGACGTAGTTGTAAACAATCTACAATAACGTAGATGTGCTGTAACGTAAAATAAATTTCAGCACACATATAGAGAAGATTGAGACACTCTATACCGTCAGCAAAAACAAGACCAGGAGCTGACTGTGGCTCAGATCATGAACTCCTTATTGCCAAATTCAGACTTAAATTGAAGTAGGGAAAACCACCAGGCCTTGGAGGTATGACCTAAATCAAATCCCTTACAATTATACAGTGGAAGTGAGAAACAGATTCAAAGGATTAGATCTGATAGACAGAGTGCCTGATGAACTATGGATGGAGGTTCGTGACATTGTACAGGAGACAGGGATCAAGACCATCCCTGCGAAAAAGAAATGCAAAATAACAAAACGGTTGTCTGAGGAGGCCTTACAAATAGCTGTGAAAAGAAGAGAAGTGAAAGGCAAAGGAGAAAAGGAAAGATATATCCATTTGAATGCAGAGTTCCAAAGAATAGCAAGGAGAGATAAAAAAGCCTTCTCAGTGATCAGTGCAAAGAAATAGAGAAAAACAATAGAATGGGAAAGATTTGAGACCTCTTCAAGAAAATGAGAGATACTAAGGGGACGTTTCATTCAAAGATGGGTTTGATAAAGGACAGAAATGGTATGGACCTAACAGAAACAGAAGATATTAAGAAGAGGTGGCAAGAATACACAGAAGAACTATACATCTTTACGATCCAGATAATCATGATGGCATGATTGCTCACCTAAAGCCAGACATCCTGGAATGTGAAGTCAAGTGGGCCTTAGGAAGCATCACTATGAACAAAGCTAGGGGAGGTGATGGAATTCCAGTTGAGCTATTCCAAATCCTAAAAGATGATGCTGTGAAAGTGCTACACTCAATATGCCAGCAAATTTGGAAAACTGAGCAGTGGCCACAGGACTGGAAAAGGTCAGTTTTCATTCCAATCCCAAAGAAGGGCAATGCCAGAAAATGTTCAAACTACCGCAAAATTGCACTGATCTCACATACTAGCAAAGTAATGCTCAAAATTCTCCAAGCGAGGCTTCAACAGTACGTGAACCATGAACTTCCAGATGTTCAAGTTGGACTTAGAAAAGGCCGAGGAACCAGAGATCAAATTGTCAACATCCACTGGATCATCGAAAAAGCAAGAGAGTTCCAGAAAAACATCTACTGCTGCTTTATTGATTATGCCAAAGCCTTTGACTATGTGGATCACAACAAACTGTTGAAAATTCTATAAGAGGTGGGAATACCTGACCTGCCTCTTGAGAAATCTGTATGCAGGTCAAGAGCAACAGTTAGAAGTGGACATGGAACAATAGACTGATTCCAAAGCGGGAAAGGAGTACGTCAAGCTGTATACTGTCACCCTGATTATTTAACTTCTATGCAGAGTACATCATGAGAAACGCTGGGCTGGATGAAGCACGAGCTGGAATCAAGATTGCCGGGAGAAATATCAATAACTTCAGATATGCAGATGACACCACCCTTATGGCAGAAAGCAAAGAAGAACTAAAGAGCCTCTTGATGAAATTGAAAGAGGAGAGTGAAAAAGTTGGCTTAAAGCTCAACACTCAGAAAACTAAGATCATAGTATCTGGGTTCCATCACTTCATGGCAAACAGATGGGGTAATGATGGAAACTGTGACAGACTTTATTTTTTTGGGCTCCAAAATCACTGTAGGTGGTGACTGCAGCCATGAAATTAAAAGGCGCTTGCTCCTTGGAAGAAAAGCTATGACCAACCTAGATAGCATATTAAAAAGCAGAGACATTACTCTGTCAACAAAGGTCCATCTAGTCAAAGCTATGGTTTTTCCAGTAGTCATGTAGGGATATGAGAGTTGGACTATTAGGAAAACTGAGAACTGAAGAACTGATATTTCTGAACTGTGGTGTTGGAGTAGACTCTTCAGAGTCCCTTGGACTGCAAGGAGATCCAACCAGTTCATCCTAAAGGAAATCAGTCCTGAATATTCATTGGAAGGACTGATGCTGAAGATGAAATTTCAATATTTTGGCCACCTGATGCGAAGAACTGACTCACTGGATAAGGTCCTGATGCTGGGGAAGATTGAAGGCAGGAGGAGAAGGGGACGACAGAGGACGAGATGGTTGGATGGCATCACCAACTCGATGAACATGAGTTTGAGCAAGCTCCAGGAGTTGGTGATGGACAGGGAGGCCTGGCACGCTGCTGTCCATGGGGTCGCAAAGAATCAGACATGACTGAGCAACTGAACTGAACATTATAATACATGCCAGATCTCAAAGCCTGGGAAACAAATAATGGATTTATACTGTTAAAAGAATCTTACATTTATGAAGCAATATAATATTATTCTACAAAGACTATGGTAAATTAATGATGCATATGTAATCTAGAGCAACCACAAAAAACATAATACACCAAAGTATAATAAAATGTTAATAGAGGAAAAGAAAATGAAATATTAAAAAATAATCAAACCAAAGGATACAGGAAAAGAAGACCAGAGAAAACAAAGAGCAAACAGAAAACAAAAAGCAGGATGGTAGATTTAGTCCAAGCATATCTATAATTACATTAAGTGTAAATGGACTAAACACTCTTTATGTAAAAGACTCAGATTATCAATGTGGATTAACTCTAAAAGGGGATCGACCCAGTTTGTTTATAAGAAACATATATTATTATAAAGACAAGATAGGCTAAAAGTAAAGTGGGTGGAAAATAATATACCAGAGAAGCAGTAAGTATAAGAAAGCTGATGTGACTATATTAATGTTAAGCAAAGCAAACACCAAAACAAAGATTATCTAGAGATGAAGAATATTTTGTAATAATAAAAGTATCAATTTGTCAATATACAAAGCATTAAAAGTTAAAATATATTTTTATTAAATACTATGGAAACATAACATTTAGTGAAAGAAGCAAGTCACAGAGGACTGTATACCACATAATACCATATTCCTATGGCTCAATAAAAATCATAAAACTAAATAACATATTGATTAGAGATATACACATATGTGATTAAACATTTTTTTAAGCTAAAACATGATACATAGAATTCAGGAAAATAGTTTTACTTCTGGAGGACGGGCAAGGGGTTGGGAAGGAGTAGAAGTGGATACTATTACTAATGTTCATTTGTAAGCTAATGATAAGTTCAATGAATTTAATTTCATTTTGTTTCATAACTTACTTATGTAATATAGTATTTTATATGTAAACAATAATGCCATTTTTTAAAACTTAGTTCTTAATAAGAAAAGATACAATTAGTCAATACCCACCAATATCCTTAAAAATGATCATTCCTTTTGAGTCTTAAGGAGTATTTCTAGGAACTTATGGTAAGGAAATACACAAGTATACAACAGTTAAATACAAGAGAATCACTGTTTTTAGAACAGCAAAAGCAAACAAACAAACAAAAAAAAACAGAAAATAACAACTCATTGGTCATTCTAAGAGATTAAAACAACCATAGAATAGAATTTTACTATATGAAGCTATTTTAATATAATTAAGTTACTATTTAAATCACTAGCTTAGGAGTTAGTGAATTCCTAAACTTTATAAGTTAAACTAGGGGTACTTACATGGACATTATGGATTCTCCAACTAGGAGTTCCATGCAATTTTTCTAGAATTGTATGTACACTTATGCAGGTAACTGTAGTCACAAGCATGCTTCTAGGGAGAAGGTCTATAGTTTTAATGTTCTCAAAAGAAGAACGGTTACTCAAAAAAAAAGAGTTACTAAGGTAGCTAATCTTCAAAGATGGCTACCAATGAACAAAGCTGCCCAGGATTCATACCCATATGTAATCCCCTTGCACAATGAATCTGGATTGTGACCCTGTAATTAACTTTACCTAATGCAATGCAAGTCCCAGGCCTAAACTGTAAAGAGGCTTGATAGCTTTTGCACTTTGAGTGTCCTGAGCGACCATGTAAGAATCCAGCTGCCTATGGAAGAGGCCATGTTAGACCAGAATTAGTCCTGATGCGACATGGGCAGACAGCAGAGCCAAAGCACCTGGGCATCCCAGTTGAGCCCATCGTTCTGGCTGTGCCCGCCAAGGCACCAGCCATGTGAGGAAGCCCCCATGCACACCTAGGTAAACCACCACCCAATCCACCCACACGAGGACCCCCAAGCAAGCCAGCAAAGGAGGATCCACTTCAGATCTAGTTAACACATAAAATCACAAGATGAGGATTATTTTTCTAAGTCACAAAATTTCGGGGTGATCTGTCAAGCATCAAATAGGTAATGAAACAACTACAGACTGCTAGTTCAGACTGAGTAACCTCACCTAATTAAGGACTGAATATTTTATATGATGGCTGAAACAAAAATCAGAAGCTATCCATCAGAACAAACTGTGGAAAATTCTTAAAGAGATGGAGATACCAGACCACATACCTGCCTCCAGAGAAACCTGTGTGTAGGCTGAGAAGCAACAGTTAGAACAAGACATGGAATAACGGACTGGCTCAGAATCAGGAAAGGAGTACATCAAGGCTTATCATCACCCTGCTTATTTAACTTATGCAGAGTACATCATGCGATATGATGGGCTGGATGAATTACAAGATGGAATCAAGATTTCCAGGAAAATATCAATGACCTCAGATATGCAGATGATACTAACCTAATGGCAGAAAATTAAAAGGGAACTAAAGAACCTCTTGATGAAGGTAAAAGAGGAGAGTGAAAAATCTGGCTTAATCACTTCATGGCAAATAGATGCGGAAAAAGTGGAAATGGACAGATTTTATTTTCTTGGTCTCCAAAATCACTGTCAACAGTGACTGCAGACATGAAATTAAAAGAAAGCTGCTCCTTGGAAGAAAAGCTATGACAAACTTAGACAGTGTATTAAAAAGCAGAGACGGCACTTTACTGACAAAGGTCTATGCAGTCAAAGCTATGGTTTCTCCAGTAGTCATGTACTCACTGGAAAAGACCCTGATGCTGGGAAAGATTGAGGGCAAGAAGAAAACAGAATGACAGAGGATGAGGTGGTTGGACAGCATCACCGACTCCAGGAGACAGTGAAGGACAGGGAAGCCTGGCATGCTATAGTCCACCAGTTGCAAAGAGTTGGACATGACTTAGCAACTGAACATCAATCCATCAGAGGACATAACATCACTCCCCAGTCCTCTGTGCAACAATCCTTGTTGATGCACATGCACACACACACAGACACAGTCACACGCCCCCCCCCACACACACACATCTATGCCATCTATATAACAGTTTCACTGAGTCCAACCAACTTTACCTTGATTTCATGTACTTTATTCACATAAGCTCTTTTATTACACAAAAATGAAACATAAATCAAGCATATACTTTGCCCTTATATTAAATGAAATGAAAAGAAGTGAGACCCTCACATGACCCTTCATTTAAAATATTACAGTGGTTACTTATGTAAATCATTTTTCTTCCCTCTGGACTGAAAAAGAACAAAGCAGACTGAGGTTCAGGGAACACACACTGAAAGGTATTTTATAATGTTAATAAAATAGCATTGTATTATGTCACAGTATGACAATTACAATGCTTACTGCACACAAATACTTCCTCTTTATTAATTTCCACAATCATCTTGTAAATGATACTTGAGAAGAAAACAAATTCAAGCAGAACCAGGAATCCTGCGCCAGAACCAAGAAGCAAAGCAGAACATAAACAATATGAAACAGCCAGATCCCATTTCATCTATTCAGTTTGAGTGAAATGAAGACATAAACAAACTCTGTGGTGGTGTGGGTTTTTTTTTTTTAATCTACTGCACTTGATTTTTCAAAACAAAAACATCCATTTCCACAACCAAATTTCTGTTAGCCAAAAATAATGGCAAGAGGCATGGCTTTGGTAAGGACAGATTTAAGTGGTAAGTATACACTTTTAACTCTCTAAATACCTACCTCACCATTCTTAGTAGGACAGTAGATAATTACATTTCGGTTTGGCCCCTCTATTTTTTCACATTTCTCTACTGTCACTGAGTAAAGATTGTTTAGATTCTTTCAGCACTCAGGCACTGTTTGACTTTTCTGAACCTCAGTTTTCTCGTTTGAAAATTGAAATCACTATGTACAAAGTACTTAGCACAGTGCCTGATCACAGCAAACGCTCAACAGATGATAGCTGCTGTTATCATCCTTATTGATAATCACCAAACGACAGCAAGTGTCAGTTTAGCAGGATCCTGGCATTAACCCACACAACTGTTATTTCCTTCTGTCCTAACAAAATCTTGATTTTGTTCAAGCTGCTCCAGTCATCTGTTGCTGTTCAGTCACTCAGTCATGTTGAAATCTTTGCAACCCCATGGACTGAAGCAGTCCAGGCTTCCCTGTCCTTCACAATCATCTGGAGTTTGCTCAACTCATGTCCAGCGAGTCGGTGATGCCATTCAACCATCTCATCCTCTATCACCCTCTTCTCTTTCTGCCCTCAATCTTCCCAGCATCAGGGTCTTTTCCAGTGAGTTGGCTCTTCACATCAGATTGCCAAAGTACTGGAGCTTCAGCTTCAGCATCAGTCCTTCCAATGAATATTCAGGATTGATTTCCTTTAGGATTGACTGGTTTTATCTCTTTACAGTCCAAGGTACTCTCAGAGTCTTCTCCAGCACCACAGTTTGAAGACATCAAATCTTTGGTGCTCAACCTTCTTTATGGTCCAACTCTCACATCCATATATGGCTACTGGAAAAACCATAGCTTTGACTAGATAGACTTTTGTCACAAAGTGATGTCTCTGCTTTTCAAGAAGCTGTCTAGGTTTTGTCATAGCTTTCCTTCCTAGGAGCAAGTGTCTTAATTTCATGGCTGTAGTCATCATCTGCAGTGATTTTGGAGCCCAAGATAAAAAATCTGTCACCGTTTCCATGTTTTCCCCATCTATTTGGCATGAAGTGATGGAAACAGATGCCACAATCTTAGTTTTCTGAATGTTGAGCTTTAAGCCAACTTTTTCACTCTCCTCTTTCACTTTCATCAAGAAGCTCTTTGTTCCTCTCCACTTTCTGCCACTAGAGTGGTATGACCTACATATTTGAGGTTATTGATATTTCTCCCAGCAATCTTGATTCCAGCTTGTGATTCATCCAGCCCAGCATTTCATATGATATACTCTGCATATAAGTTAAATAAGCAGGGTGACAATATACAGCCTTGATGCACTCCTTTCCCAATTTCAAACCAGTCAATAAATAAGAAGTAGACGTTTTTCTAGTATTCTCTTGCTTTTTTTGATGATCCAACAGATGTTGGCAACATGATCTCTGGTTCCTTTGCCTTTTCTAAATCCAGCTTGAACATCTGGAAGTTCACAGTTCATGTACTGTTGAAATCTCACTTGGAGAATTTTGAGCATTACTTTGCTAGCGTGTGAGATGAGTGCAATTGTGCAGTAGTCTGAACATTCTTTGGCATTTCCTTTCTTTGGGATTGGAATGAAAACTGACCTTTTCCAGTCCTGTGGCCACTGCTCAGTTTTCCAAATTTGCTGGCATATTGAACACAGCACTTTCACAGCATCATCTTTTAGGATTTGAAATAGCTCAATTGGAATTCCATCACTTCCACCAGCTTTGTTCTTAGTGATGCTTCCTAAGGCCCACTTGACTTCACATTCCAGGGTGTCTGGCTCTAGATGAGTGACCACACCAACATGGTTGTTTGGGTCATTAAGACCTTTTTTGTATAGTTCTTCTATACGAACAAGTTATTCTTGCCACCTCTTCTTAATTTCTTCTGCTATTGTTAGGTCCTTATTGTTTCTGTCCTTTATCATGCCCATCCTTGCATGAAATGTTCCCTTGATATCTCTAATTTTCTTGAAGAGATCTCTAGTCTTTTCCATTCTATTGTTTTTCTCTATTTCTTTGCATTGTTTATTTAAGAAGGCCTTCTTATCACTCCTTGTTAGTCTCTGGAACTCTGCGTTCAGTTGGGTATATATTTCCCTTTCTCCCTCGCCTTTTGCTTCTCTTCTTTTCTCAGTTATTTGTAAAGTTTCCTCAGACAACTACTTTGCCTTCTTGCATTTCTTTATCTTGGGATGGTTTTGGCTACTTACTCCAGTAAAGTGTTACAAACCTCCAACCACAGTTCTTCAGGTACTCTGTCAGCTCCATCAAACCCCTTGAATCTCCACTGTATAATCATAAGGGATATGATTTAGGTCATTCATGAATGGCCTAGTGGTTTTCCCTTCTTTCTTCAATTTCAGTGTGAATTTTCCAATAAGGAGCTCATGATTTGAGCCACAGTAGCTTCAGGTCTTACTTTTGCTGACTGTATAGAGCTTCTCCATCTTCAGCTGCAAAGAATCAATCTAATTTTGGTACTGACCATTTGGTAAAGTCCATGTGTAGAGTTAGCTCTTGTGCGGTTGGAAAGGGGTGTTTGCTATGACCAGTGTGTCTCTTGACAAAATTGCTAGCCTTTACCCTAGAGTGAGGTAAACAGAGGAAAAGACTTGTTTTTACACTAAGGGAAAAAGCAGTTGAAGAAATGGCATTTTGTACTCCAAGGCCAAACTTGCCTGTTACTCTAACTCCTGACTTTCTACTTTAACATCCCAATCCCCTACGATGAAAACAACATCTTTTTCTGGTGTTTGTTCCAGAAGAGCTTTCAGGTCTTCATAGAATCATTCAACTGCAGCTTCTTCAGCATTAGTGGTTGGGGCACAGGCTCATGAATGTAACCTAAGGGCATGTTGTGTGTTTATGACAGGTTCATGGGTAATCCCCTTTGTCAGCAATTAGCTCAGGAATGGGCAAGTGACTCAACATTATTCAACCAACAAAATGTGAAAAGTCAGCTGGGAAGCATCTAAAACATGTTCCTCACATCTAGAAGAGAGCTACACAGAGAAATAGTTTTTTCTTCTTCTAGCGATTTTTATGTCATGAGTTTTTCTAGCAGTACAGTAGTTATTCTGCCATCAGCCTGATGAAGAGCACATAAGGGACAGAGAGAACTGGATACTGCATGTCAGCAATGGAGCCCTGAAGCAACCAACCCTGCAGTCCATCTACCTCGGAACCTCTTCCTCTGTGAAATCACTGCACTCCTTGTTGTCGGAGCCAGTGTGAGAAGTGACTGTCTTACCTATAGCTCAGAGTGCTCTAAATTACCACAATCATGGAGGGTGTGAATACTGCAGTGAATTTTATCAAAACTAAATTACACTAAAATTAAACCACCCGTCTTTTCAGAGCAGTGCCCTCAGCATGAATGTCTAAAGCTCTTAAACAACCAGGAGCACTAAGTCCTGGTTTTTCAATGAGAAACCATTAAGTTACTTCTCCAAACAGAATCTATTTGACAGTACTTTAAAATATGCAGTGGGTTTCAGAGTTCATTTCAGTAGATGTTTATTTATTGAGTACCAACCACATCTTTAGGGCATCAGCTTCTTCCTCAAGGAGATCCATGTACCGTAAGTGGTACCAGTGGGGTACATGGCCCCACTGGCCATGAAGGCTGTAAACCCTTGGACTGGGCAAGGGAAGAAGGGAGGGTAGGAGGGAGGCTATAGGAAAGACATTTGAGCTCAACTGTGAAGAATGAGCCAGACTTCGCCAGGTGTGAGACGGAGGGAAGGCATTCTAAATAGGAACAGAAATAGAACTGTGCACTCTTTTCCCACGATACTGTGCTAAATTGTTTATATTACAATGACAGATATAAAGAAATGAAGTAAATGATGATATCTAGGACTTGCTAAGGAGATCTGCCCCAGACATGAAGATCAAGATAAAACTTACCTCTGCAAAGCACATAGTGAGTTCTGAAACACATCCACGGATTTAATGACAGGGGCAGGGTTTAACCTGTCAAAGTTGTTCTGAGGAAAGCCCAGGGCTGTACAGAAACTCAAGTCTGTTGAGCGTATGCTTATTCCAGGTACAAACAGGCTAAACACTAAGGTGAAAGGCTCCAAAGAAGGAACTCTTAGTAAGATGTGAAATGAAATCAAAACTACCAAGACAACTCAGGTGAATGAAGACATGTAAGACAAATATATGGAAAAATATTTCCATTAATACTGCATCTCTCAAGAGGGAGGGGACATATGTATACTTATTGCTGATTCACATTGTTATCAGCATAAACCAACACAGCACTGTAAAGCAATTATCCTCCAATTTAAAAACGGACTATTATATCTCTATATCCTACCAAATCTACACTAACATTACAAAGAAAGCCTAACAAGTACAGCAGAGGCAAATCTAAACTTTAAAGATAAGGAAGAACTCAGATAAAAGAAATCTCAGTAAATCTCAAATCCTTACTATCCTCTGATGTAAATTTTACTATCTATCTTATACATGGGGCAAATATTCCATATTTCCAAGAACACACCATCACATCATCCTAGCAGAATTCAATAAGGAACTTACTGTTCTATCATCAATATTAGTAAACAGTGACTATTATGATAGATTACAACACATATAATTTACCAGGAAATTATGAAGAACCAGGAAAGCACTGTCAATTAAGGCTAGAATATAGAGAAATAGATGCAGAAAACAGAACTCCTCAGCATTACAAAACATACAACACTGAATCCCAAGTAACAGGAGGCGCAATGATACAAAGTGATAACATCGATGGTAATTAACCTATCTGTCTCGCCTCCATAAAGAAAGACGCTCCAGTCCTGGTGGGAATAGGTAGACACACCCTTCCAACCTGCTCCCTCCATTATGATTCCAACCCAAGTCTGATTTCCAAGCCCATGACATTCAGCCACCTTCAGAGCACACTTTCTCTTCTAGTCAATGTGGGTCTATGTAGACCTGAAATGCCAGTGAGGAATTTCAAAGAAATCTCTAATTCAGATTAGAGAAAATCTGCCTAACTCAGATTTTTTTAAATGATTATTCATGTTTTCTACAAGGCAATGCTTGTAAAAAATTTTTTTCATCAAAGCCAAAGACAAATACAGTGAACAAATGTACTCTTTCTTGATATGAATAAAATATTCTGAAAATTAAAATGTAAGGTATCCTTCAGTCATGATGTGTTATGCTGTAGGCTCAATCATGCTGTTATTCACTAATGAGGACCAAGACATGTATACAAAAGCAAGCTAATAAAAACACAAACAACGGTTCCTGCATTTTACACTTAAGTGTCTCCACTTTTTCTCCATGATTCACCAACAAACCTTTTGACCCAAATTAACCGGCCACCATGGACAGAGCTTGTTAAACTAAAATTCATCTGATTCAGCATTATATCTTTCGAACCCCTCTAGCCACACCTTTTAGAGCTGGCAGGGTGTTTTATCCACCTCTGTTTGCAACAAGAACCTTAGTTAATTTGTATCAAGGTTAGGAGTATCCCAGATGAGTCAGAAAACATAAATATCATTTCTGCCAGCACTATAATCCCTCCTCAGTGGTGCCTATCCATGCAGGCCCATATGGTCACATGATGACTATCAGTTAAAGCTCTCAAGGATACCAAAGGTCAAGGATATACACCACATTGCCTTAGCTTTAGATCCACCAAAACATGATGAGACATAAATTGTATGGGATGAGTGTTACAGGCAAGGCACGGCTGGGAACAGCACCACTTTGCCCATCAGAATGGACCAGCAGCACTGGTAACACCTAGGAGCATATGAAAAATGCAGACTCCCAGGCCTCTCCCAGGCCCACTGGATCATAATCTGCATTTTTTTTTTTTCTTTTTTTTGGTCATGCTGCATGGCATGTGGGATCCTAGTTTCCCTAGTTCTTAACCACTGGACCACCAAGGAAGTCCCATACTCTGGATTTTAACAAGTGATTCATACATGCTAAACTGTGGGAAAAAATGGGTGTTTAAAAAAAAAGAACCTGAGAAACTGTTTCTGAAGATACATCATTAAAATTATTATCCCAAATAACTCTCAGAAATAAAAAGCCTAAACCAAGTTTGGGTCTAAAGAACCATGTGCCTCACACTGAAAATGTCCAGGAAACCTTAAGAGGAACCAAAGTTCCAACTTAAGGCAGCTGAGCGCTCAAGGCCTGAATTCCCGAGGATCGTTTTTTCATAACAGCTTGCAACATCAGACATACTATGTACCTTCAGAAAGTGATGAGTTATACCATGTACAACCTTCATAGCAACAAATTATCAATTTACAAACTCAAAGTCAACATATTGTGCCTCACAGTCATTTAAGCTGGCAAGACTTAAAAGTACACACAAATCTGAAGTAATGCTTTGGAAATATTTGATTTATGTTAAACAGCGCTCTGGAATTTAAACATTTGTATGCTCCACCAAGCCCTTTTCCTGGCCAATTGGATCACTGGTCGGCTTACATAGATGCTTCCAACATAAGACACTGCCCAGTTAAATTTAATATTTAAAAATGTTTAAGACCTTTCTGTGTATTTTTTAAAATCAATCTTACTTCAAGCAAATTTCCTGTGCAGCAAAAGAACACCGCCACCACCACAACAAAATCACACCCCAAACGGCCCTGTGCGATAAAAGGGGCTGCCAGCATCAAGTGAGCTCTGCCTCTAACGAGAACCTTCTACAGAGGGAACCAAGATGGCAAAGCCGCGAAGGACTTCGGTCCAGTAGGGAACACGGAGCAGCGTGTCAGAAAGAAATTGTTTTTCTGCTCCTTTTGATGGGTTGCGCTTTCAAGTCAGGAAATGAGAAACAGGTGTGCCAGAGGGCACACACATCCTCGCTCCACACTGCAAAACACGCGTTTCCAATTTGCAAACATGAAAGGGACTCCTGTTGAATGAAAGAAGAAATGAAAACCCAGTTCTGTCTCTGCGAACCATATGAAGGCGGCTCAGAAAGGCTCTGACAAGCTGCTCGGCTTCCTCCCTCTCCGACTGACAGCAGGTAGTGCTCGACAATGGGAAGGAAAGGCATTCTTTCAAGTGAGAACAATCAGAGGGGGGATCACACGAAGGCTCAGAGCACTGGCACTTAACCCCTCACTCGATCTCCCGCTTCTGTTCCCACCACTGCCTTACCTTGCGTCTTCAAATTACAGGTCTGTCCTTTCAGCAAACAGCAAATGATGCAAAACAAGTCTCTGGCCCACCCACCCCCTCCAAAAAAATCTGAGAAAGTGCAAACATTAAAAGAACATCTTGGAGTTCACTTGATCTACCATCACTTGATCTACCATCACCTAAGTCTCTTTCAGAAAGACCTACTTTTCTTCATGAAGTCCTGAGCTTTCCTGGGGTGCTGGAGACCTTTTAGGGGCTTATATGAATGTCATGGTGGTGCTGAGTTTAAAAGCAACTGGTTTTGGTGGGCCTTTGGGGAAAGGGTGTGTGGCAAGAAGGAAGAGGCACTAATGGCAGCAAAAGGAGCCAGGTGTGCCAAGGTCCATTTGGGAGGCTCTGCAGGGAGCATCCCTCAGCTGTCAGGAGCTGTCAGCTGAACGGCAGAGCCCAGTTCAGGGCAGCAAGCCTTTATTTTAATGTATTTCTAGACTAGCAAGAAACGTCCCTGTACTACAAGTAAGGCCACAGACTTCATGCCCTTTGAGGACGGGGACTGTCCGCTCTTGTATCACAGCCAGACACTATACAGCACAGAATAAGAGCCTCTGAAACAGCTGCTGTGTGATAGCTTGAGGGCAGCTACAAGCCTTCTTACAGGAGAGCAAAATGCCTGAGCTCATGTATGTGGGAAAGACACCCTTCACATCTAAAATTAAGTTTTGAAGAACATCTACAGTATCATAAAAATATTCATTGTAGAATATTAAATGGACAAAGACTAACAAGCTAAGTGGCACTTTCATTTGTTTTATCTATCAAAAATCTACCAAAAATATTAACACACTACCACAGCATAGCAAGGTTAAAATTTCATTTTCCAAATTCTTTTCAATGACCAGGTCTTATTTCACAATCAGGGGAAATCCACTCATTTATTAGTAAAACATTCAAAATTCATGATAACCAAAGCTGTCACATGGAGCTGGTTTCCTAAGAAATGACCTAGCAAAATTCAGAACCAAAAGCAGGAGATAATATATTAATAGTTCATCAGATATGAAGTGACCTCATTAGAGTAAACAATGGTCCCGGAATAGAATTCCCATCCCACATAACTACTTTAGTTTTGGGGAATGTGCTGGGAATTTATTGACTCTGTCATCTGTAAATGAACACTATTTCTTCCCCACCCTGACTAACCAATCAGTCCAAAGAGTCAAGTGGTTTTAAGATGATGATGTTTACAAACATATTAGGGTTTTATCTATGCTCACATCTAGAAGTCATAAATTACACAAAAAGATTTCTCAAGACATTTACATATTAAATCCCAAATTACTTCAGCTTAAGTATCTGCCCTCTAAGAATCTTGAGTGCAAAAGATTCAGTTCAGTTCAATCCAGTCTCTCAGTCATGTCTGACTCTTTGAGACCCCATGGACTGCAGCAAGCCAGGCTTCCCAGTCATCACCAACTCCCAGAGCTTGCTCAAACTCATGTCCATTGAGTTGGTGATGCCATCCAACCATATTGTCCTCTGTCGTCCCCTTCTCCTCCCGCCCTCAATCTTTCCCAGAATCAGGGTCTTTACCATGGAGTCAGTTCTTCAAATCAGGTGGCCAAAGTATTGGACATTCAGCTTCAGCATCAGTCCTTCCAAAGAATATTTAGGACTGATTTCCTTTAGGATGGACTGGTTGGATCTCCTTGCAGCCCAAGGGACTGCCAGGAGTCCTCCAACACCACAGCTCAAATCAATTCTTCAGCACTCAGCTTTCTTAATGGTCCAACTTTTACATCCATACATGACTACTGGAAAAACCATAGCTTTGACTAGATGGACCTCTGTCAGCAAAGTGATGTCTCTGCTTTTTAATTTTTCTTATGCTTTCATAATAAAAGATTATGAAAGCTTATTGTTTCATACAGACAAGAAGCTTCTGAGAAGCCACACTGTCAGCCACATAAGTGAGAAAGAGCACTGCCTAGCAAGGCAGATAAAGGAGCTAGAGTGGGCTGAAGAGCCTGGACCCCACCCAGAAGCAGCAGCCCCTTGGCCACTCTTGCCTCCATCTGAAACATCACTCATCATGCCAGAGCAACCTCAGAGATAAAAGTTCTGTCTTCACCTCTTTTCCAAAAGAAGAAGCATCTCCCTCTTCAAAGGGTCCCCCTCTTCATACAAAAGAAAACTTCAATACTTAGCCAAGACCATCCAGAGAGCACCCAACAGGACCCAGGTTAAGACGCATACACCTTGGACTCACCCCTCTTCTTCAGGGATCTTCTGTTCTCCTCAGAACACACCACTCTCAACTCTGTACTTACCTCCTGTCAGCCCTGACTCAGCCGGCATGACCTAACCCACCCCACCTGTTATGCCCTCAGAAAGGTGATGTTGAAGCCCTAACCCCAAGATGATGGTGGTGTCTTCAGGGAGGTAATTAGGTTTTATGAGGTCATGAGGCTGGGTCCCCCATGATAGGATTAGGATCCCAGTTCTTCTTTGTTGACTACGCCAAAGCCTTTGACTGTGTGGATCACAATAAACCATGGAAAATTCTGACAGAGAAGGGAATACCAGACCACCTGACCTGCCTCTTGAAAAACCTGTATGCAGGTCAGGAAGCAACAGTTAGAACTGGACATGGAACAACAGACTGGTTCCGAACAGGAAAAGGAGTACGTCAAGGCTGTATATTGTCACCCTGCTTATTTAACTTATACGCAGAGTACATCATGAGAAACGCTGGGCTGGAAGAAGCACAAGCTGGAATCAAGATTGCCAGGAGAAATATCAATAACCTTAGATATGCAGATGACACCACTCTTATCACAGAAAGTGAAGAAGAACTAAAGAGCCTCTTGATGAAAGTGAAAGAGGAGAGTGAAAAAGTTGGCTTAAAGCTCAACATTCAGAAAACTAAGATCATGGCATCCGGTCCCATCACTTTGTGGGAAATAGATGGGGAAACAGTGGAAACAGTGTCAGACTTTATTTTTGGGGGCTCCAAAATCACTGCAAATGGTGATTACAGCCATGAAATTAAAAGACGCTTACTCCTTGGAAGGAAAGTTATGACCAACCCAGAGAGCATATTAAAAAGCAGAGACATTACTTTGCCAACAAAGGCCCATCTAGTCAAGGCTATGGTTTTTCCAGTGGTCATGTATGGATGTGAGAGTTGGACGGTGAAGAAAGCTGAGCACTGAAGAATTGATGCTTTTGAACTATGGTGTTGGAGAAGACTCTTGAGAGTCCCTTGGACTGCAAGGAAATCCAACCAGTCCATCCTAAAGGAGATCAGTCCTGGGTGTTCACTGAAAGGACTGATGCTGAAGCTGAAACTCTAATACTTTGGCCACCTCATGCGAAGAGCTGACTCAATGGAAAAGACCCTGATGCTGGGAGGGGTTGGGGACAGGAGGAGAAGGGGACAACGGAGGAGGAGATGGCTGGATGGCATCACCGACTCGATGGACATGGGTTTGAGCAAACTCCGGGAGTTGGTGATGGACAGGAAGGCCTGGTGTGCTGCAATTCATGGGGTCGCAAAGAGTCGGACACGACTGAGTGACTGAATTGAACTGAACTGAACTGAAGAGGAGGAAGAGAGATGGTAGCTCACTCATGTCCATTCTTCCTCTCTCTCTTTCCCTCCCTCCCTCTGTTCCTCTGTCATTGCCTCCATCTCTCTCTCTCTCTCTCTCCACCATGTGATGACACAGTGAAAAGCTGGCCGGCAGTAAGCCAGAAGGAACCGAATCTGCTGGCACCATGATCTTGGACTCCCTAGTCTCCAGAACTTGGAGAAATAAATGTTTAAGCCACTCAGTCTATGGTATTTTGTTAGAGCAGTCTGAGCTAAGACACACCACAGTATACATCAATTCATTCAAAAAACATCAGAGAGACTGTTGGATGAGCACCATTCAGACATCAGGGAACAAAGCTGAGGAAAATCCCTACCTTCATGGAGTTTCATATAGCAGAGAGGAGTAGACTACAAAGATAACATAAAGACACAAAAGATGTAAGATGTTAGACATGATACATTCTATGAGAAAAAATAAAATATGGGAGGGGCTGGGGGATGTGACTGAGGGAAGATTTACATGTTTAAAATGGGGTGGTAGAGGAGGACCTCCATGAGGTGAATTGTCTGAATCAAGAGCTGATGAGGTGGAGGCAGAGGTGTAGATACTCAGGTGTGTGCGTGCTGAGTTGCTTCCGTTGTGTCTGACTCTTTGTGACCCTATGGACCATCAGCCTGCCAGGCTCTCCTGTCAAAACCCACATCTCTTTGTGTGTGTGTGTGTTTGTGTGTTTTGCACTTTTTTAAAAATTAATTTATCTATTTTAGTTAGAGGCTAATTATTTTACAATATTGTAGTGGTTTTTGCCATACATTAACATGAGTCAGCCACGGGTGTACATGTGTCCCCCGTCCCGAACCCCGCTCCCACCTCCCTCCCCATCCCATCCCTCTGGGTCATCCCAGTGCACCAGCCCTGAGCACCCTGTCTCATGCATCCAACCTGGACTGGCGATCTATTTCACATATGATAATAACATGTTTCAATGCCATTCTCTCAAATCATCCCACCCTCACCTTCTCCCACAGAGTCCAAAGCTGTCTCACATATAGTGTTGTTCTTACCATTTTTCTAAGTTCCATATATATGCATTACTATACTGTATTGGTGTTTTTCTTTCTCCGTATAATAGGCTCCAGTTTCATCCACCTCATTAGAACTGATCCAAATGCATTCTTTTTAATGGCTGAGTAATATTCCATGGTGTATATGTACCACAGCTTTCTTATCCATTCGTGTGCTGATGGGCATCTAGGTTGCTTCCATATCCTGGCTATTGTAAACAGTGCTGCGATGAACATTGGGGTACATGTGTCTCTTCCAATTCTGGTTTCCTTGGTGTGTATGCCCAGCAGTGGGATTGCTGGGTCCTATGGCAGTTCTATTTCCAGTTTTTTAAGGAATCTCCACACTGTTCTCCATAGTAACTGCACTAGTTTGCATTCCCACCAACGGTGTAGGAGAAAACCCACATCTCTTACGTCTCCTGCATTGGCAGGTGGGTTCTTTATCAGCAGTGCCACCTGGGAAGCCCAAGACACTCAGGGTAGAGAGTTAAAGGAAAGGAAGGATGCAGGCAGACAGGCCCTGGCAAGTCCGAGCACAGGGAAGCGGCTGAGTGAGCAGAGAGGAAAAGCCAGAGCTGCAGCCTGAGGGGGAGGTGGGCAGCAGCTCATCGGCCCTGAGTAAAGGCTGTGGCCTTTCTCTAAGACGGGACATGCTGGACAGTTCAAGAGCAGGAATGACACGTGATTTGAGTTAAGTTGAAACATCACCTGCTTGAGGAGCTGCTGAGAACTGAATAAAGGGGGAAAGGAGCAGAAAACAAGGGACCAGCTGGGCGCTCCTGTAACATCCCAGATCAGAGATGACCACACCCTGAAGCTGCTCAGAGCAGCCAGGGTGTTATGAAGTGGCTGGATTTTAAATACACTCAGAGAGGAGAGTAGACAGGATTTGTTGCTGGAGTGGACGTGGGTGAGATAAAAGAAGAGAGGGTCAGACATGACTCCAAGATTGTGGCCTGAGATAATGGGAGGCTGCAGGTGCCCTTTGCTGTGTGGAGAAGCAGGTTGGGGAGGGAAGGGCAACATCAAGAGCTCATAGTTGGATGGGCTATTCATTGGGAGGACTGATGCTGAAGCTGAAGCTCCAATACTTTGGCCACCTGACGCAAAGAACTGACTCATTGGAAGAGACCCTGATGCTGGGAAAGATTGAAGGCGGGAGGAGAAGGGGACGACAGAGGATGAGATGGTTGGATGGCATCACCAACTGGATGGACATGAGTTAGAGCAAGCTCTGGGAGCTGGTGATGGACAGGGAGGCCTGGCATGCTGCAATTCATGGGGTCGCAAAGAGTTGGACATGACTAAGTGACTGAACTGAACTGAACTGAGTTGCCTATTATGGGGACATAATAGTCGCCTATGGGGGCTTTGGAGAAGCAGTTAAAACACTGAGTTCTGAGAAGAGGCCCAAGGTAGAGATAAAAAGGTGGGAGTCAGCATATATATGGTACTTAGTCACTGGACTGGATGAGAACATCGAGGCAGCGAGTATCCAAAGACACAGAAAAGGTAGAGGGCTGGGCCTCAGGGCACTGAGAGGTCAGGAGATGGGAAACAGTAACAAAGGAGGCAGAGAATGGCAGCCAGTGAGGCGGGAGGAAAACCGTTCGTGTTGGATGCTCCGGAAGCCCATCAAAAATAGGATTTTCTGGAAGCGAGTCATTCAAGCAACTGCGTCACACACTGCTTACAGGACTAACGGATGACCACTGCACTTTAGGGGTGACTGAAAATCTTGACAAGAGCAGACCGGTAGAAGCGAGGAGGAGGCCCGACTACTTTAGTGTGGTGGAGAATCACAGGTTCCATCCCCGATCCGAGAGGACCCCACATGCCGTGCAGCAACGAAGCCCGAGAGCCACAACTACTGAGACTGTGCTCTAGAGTCTGGGAGCCACAACTGCCGAGTCCACGGGCTGCAGCTCCGGAAGCCCGTGCACCCGGAGCCTGTGTTCCGCAGCAGGAGAAGCCACCGCAAGGAGAAGCCGCAACTAGAGGGGAGTCCTCGTTTACTGTAACTAAAGAAAAGCCTGCTCAGCAGTGAAGAGTCAGCACAGCCGAAAAGAAATAAATAAATATGCAAAAAAAAAAAAGTTCAATGAGTGGAAAAGACTAAGTAACATAACAGACATGAAATACAGGCGACTCCATGAAGATTCACCTTGAAAGGCTGCTACAAAATAGGGGAAAGAGTTGGCAAGGAGGCTGGCCCCCGGGGTGATCTGCACCCAGGGTCCAGAGTAGAACAGGGCTTTTATTGACGATAATCAAGAGACTGGGCTGCCAAAAGCACTTGTGACAGAGCACTAAAGAGGAATAACAGATACTCCTGAGAAGGAAACAGAAGCAGGGACTCCTGCCTGCCTCCCCGTCCCTCCTGGGCCCCAGAAACCACAACGCCAGGGCACAGGCGGATGTCTCAGCAGTGAGGCCCCACTGGCTCCTGGGCGCCACCCTCAGAGGGAAGCCAGCCCTGTGCCCTCCTGACAACGGCATCTGGGAAGCACAGACGCGCAGGAAACCTCCCACAGACGGGCAGAGGCAGACCTGTGACTGCTGGTTAGGAGAAAGAGTCGAGAAGGGGTGACATACTGACAGACTTCCCCGCCCTTGCAGAGGAGACTCCAACCACTGGCTCAGAAACATTAATATCAAAGCAGCAGCCTGGTCTCATTCTTCGCATTTTTTAATCCCGTCCATCTTTGAACCGACTCTTAACAAGCCAGGGCCACACCCTCACCACCCTCTGATTTCTGAAACAGCTAAGACCTGGAAAATCAAAGAACCCAGAAAGTCAGAAATCACCAGGGTTCCTCTTGGGTAGCAGACCGTTCTTCCTGACAGAACACCAGAAAAGGAGATTGCAGCGCTGTCTCCTGATTGCTAGTCAGCTGCCACAAAACCCCCGGACTCGCTATTTCTCTTTAAGAAAAAAACCAGACGGCACAGACAAGTAACAGAAGACCAATGTTAAGGTCAGCCAGAGCATAAACTTAATCTCTTGCTTTTTCCCTCCTTCTGATCTTCTAATCCTCAATCTGCTCTTCCTTTCCATAGCCAGAGAAAGACCACAGATGTATCTTATATTACATATCTGATGTGTTACTGAAAAATTATGTGTGAATCCGATTCTGGCAAATTAAATCAAATTTTAAAATGCTATTTAAGGAAATTTCATGGTGGATAATATTAGAATCCTTCTACAAGAGGGAAGAATCACATACACATTTCTCTCCTTTTCAATTAAATATACTTGACATGTAATATTGTATAAATTTAAGGTATACAACATGTTAATTTCATATATTTATTTACTATAATATGATTGCCATCATGTGATAATTAGCACCTCTACCACATTACATAACTATCCTTTCTTTTTAATGGCTAGAATAATTATGTTCCAGTCTCTTAACAAGGCTGATGATTATAATATTGTTGCCCATACACACACATTTTTTAATTTTACTTTGTCTACGAAGCATTTTCTAAGTGCAAAGCCCTGTGCCAGGCACTCAGGAAACACAAATATACTCACAGAGCCCCTGTTCTCAAGAGCTTATGCCACTGCTTAAAGAAAGCTTGAAACTATTTATTGTCACAAAAAAAATCTGAGAATAAAAAAAGGGCACACTTTTTTCAGTTTTAAATTCTCAGAAATCAGGAGGCACACTGCAGTTGACAGCATCTTCCCACGGCTCTGTGGCAGGCAGCAGCTGGGACACAGCCAGCTCTGCCCCTGGAGGTCAGCCGCTTCCATCTGCTGGCCCTTGCTGACCCTTCTGCTGAGTTGCGTTCCATGTTGGAACTCCATGTGTTGAGTTTAACTGCCATTTTCAATGTCTTCAAAAGGATTACAGTCTGATACAGAATTCAAACAAACAGTGATTACATACATAGGAATGCATGGAAATGGCGAAGAGGCATGACCTTGTTATCAGGGAAGCAAATATTTCTTGGGAGAATACCCCCAATTCGATACTTGCGAAGTAATAGCCATGTGTTAAGTGATGACAAAGCTGTGTGTCGTAATGTAACTGGCAGTCTTTCCCCCTCTAGGGTGAGTGTCTTACATGGGTATATTTCATTCTAGGATATTACGGTAAACGTACAAGCAACAAAAGCAAAAACAGACAGGGAGGTCTACTTCAGCCTAAAAAGCTTCAACACAGCTAAGGCAATAAGCAACAATATGAAGAGGACACTTATGGAATGGGAGGAAATAGTTACAAACCACATAGCCGATAAGGTATTCATACCCAGAATAGACAAGGAACTCCTACAACTCAATAGCAGGGGGGGAAGAAAAACAAGATCAATATTAAAACATGGGCAAAGGACTTTGACATTTCTCCAAAGACATAGAAATGATCAACAGGTATACGAAAAGGTGTTCAACATCACTAACCATCTGGAAAATGCAACAGAAAACCACAAGATATCACCTCACACTTGTTAAAATGGACATTACCAAAAAGACAAGAGACAATGTTGGTGAGGTTGCAGATATGCCAACTCTCATACACAGGAGGCAGGAATGTAAAATGGTTCAGCTCCTATAGAAACAGTATGGAGGTTCCCCAAAAAAGTAATAATGGGACTATCACAGGATCCAGCAATTCCACTTCTGGGTATTTATCCAAAAGAATTGAAATCAAGATCTCAAAGAGGTATCTGCACTCCCACATTAGCTGCATTATTCACAACAGCTAAGATGTGGAAACAATTTAAATGTCCTTGGACAAATGAGCAAGTAAGGAAAATGTGGTGTATTCATAGAAGAATATTCTTCAGCCTTTAAAAAGAAGGAAATCCTGCCACACATGATAACATTGATGAATCCAGAAGACATTATGCTCAGTGAAATAAGCCAGTCACAGGACAGACACTGCACGTTTCCACTTAAATAAGGTACCTAAAATAGTCAGACTCATAGAAGCAGAGAGTAAAACAGCAACCTCCACAGTTTAGGGAAGAGGAAAATGGAGAGTTGCCATTCAAAATTCACAAGGTTTAAGTTATGCAAGATGAATAAGTTCTAGAGATCACAGGTCAGCTCATCAAATCCTCATGGATGTTAAGATAATACTATTCGTGTTGTATAAATAGCTACTTGCTAGGATGTCTCAGCCAGTGAGTCAAGAATCTGAACAAGAACCTACATATTTCCTTTGCTCCCTCTAGAGCTCAGCAAATTTCCAAGATGCCAGAACATTAGTCAGATTTTGCAAGGTGAGCTCCCCACCCTCTAACTTCTTCCCCACAAGATGCTGGAGTTTATCCCTCAGGCTAATAACCACATCCCCTGTCTGGCCTTAGGAGAGTCCTACCTTGACCATAACTAGGTATCTTCCCTCTGTCTTTCAATAATCATCTACCAAGAACTATAAAACTAAAATGTAGGCCAGGTCTCTGGATTTTCTGCAACAGCCTAAGGCATATGTCCTTTTTGTTTGTTTAAACCAAAAAAATTGCAAAATTCTGTGCTCCACCTTTCTTCTGACTTACTCACCCAACTCTGCCATGTGTTCCCATTGTCAACCTCCTAGCAACAGCCCCAGGAGAAACAAGAGTGAAGCAATCACAGATGGAAAGAACTGGAGACTTGCTCTATCATCCTCATGTTCTGTTGGCTGATGACTTGCTGTTCAGTCCCTCAGTCGTGTCTGACTCTTTGTGACCCCACTGACTGTAGCACTCCAGGCTTCCCTGTACTTCACCACCCCCTGGAGCTTGCTCAAACTCATGTCCATCGAGTCAGTGATGTCATCCAACCATCTTCTCCTCCTGCCTTCAATCCTTCCCAGAATCAGGGTCTTTTCTAATGAGTCAGTTCTTTGCAACAAGTGGCCAAAGTATTGGAGCTTCAACTTCAGCATCAGTCCTTCCAAAGAATATTCAGGACTGATCTCCATTAGGACTGACTGGTTTGATCTCCTTGCAGCCCAAGGGAATCTCAAGAGTCTTCTCCAACACAATAGTTCAAAAGCATCAATTTTTCAGCACTCAGCTTTCTTCATGGGTCCAAACTCTCACATCCATACATGACTACTGGAAAAACCATAGCTTTGACTAGACGGACCTTTGTCAGCAAAGTAATGTCTCTGCTTTTTAATATGCTGTCTAGGTTTGTTATAGCTTTTCTTCCAAGGAGCAAGGGTCATTCAATTTCATGGCTGCAGTCACCAAATCTGCAGTGATTTTGGAGCCCAAAAAAATAAGGTCTGTTACTGTTTCCATTGTTTCCACACCTATTTGCCAAGAAGTGATGAGACTGAATGCCATGATTTTTATCTTTTGAATGTTGAGTTTTAAGCCAGCTTTTTCACTCTCCTCTTTCACTTTCATCAAGAGGCTCTTTAGTTCCTCTTCACTTTCTGCCATAAGGGTGGTGTCATCTGCATATCAGAGGTTATTGATATTTCTTCTGGCAATCTTGATTCCAGCGTGTGGTTTATCACCCAGCATTTCTCATGATGTACTCTGCATAGAAGTTAAATACGTAGAGTGACAATATACAGCCTGACTTACTCCTTTCCCAATTTGGAACCACTCCATTGTTCCATGTCTGGTTCTACCTGTTGCTTCTTGACCTGCACACAGGGTTCTCAAGAGGGTAAGGTGGTCTGGTATTCCCATCGCTTGAAGAATTTTCCACAGTTTCTTGTGATCCACACAGTCAAAGGCTGTAGTGTAGTCAATGAAGCAGAAGAAGATGTTTTTCTGGAACTCTCTTGCTTTTTTGATGATCCAACAGATGTTGGCAATTTGATCTCGGGTTCCTCTGCCTTTTGTAAATTCACCTTGAACATCTGGAAATACTTAGTTCACATACTGTTGAAGCCTGGCTTGGAGAATTTTGAGCATTACTTTGATAGCATGTGAAATGAGTGCAATTGTGTGGTAGTTTGACATTCTTTGGCATTGCCCTTCTTTGGGATTGAAATGAAAACGGACCTTTTCCAGTCCTGTGCCACTGCTGAGTTTTCCAAATTTGTTAGCATGTTGAGTGTGGCACTTTAACAGCATCATCTTTTAGGATTTGAAATAGCTCAGTGGGAATTCTATCATGTCCACTAGCTTTGTTCACAGTGATGCATCCTAAGGCCCACCACCTGACTTCACAATCCTGGATGTCTGGCTCTAGATGAATAACCACAACATCATGGTAATCTGGGTCATTAAGATCTTAGTCCTTAAACTTAAGAAGGTTATAAGATGATGGGCTGGGCATCAGAGCTAAACAGCTACACTAGATATCTTAGACTAGAAACCTAAAGTTATCTTTAATCATATAAAACTATCTTCAGTGGATATGAGATAGGCAAACAAGGAAATATTCAAGGGGGGAGGGTGAAAGACCTTATTTTCACAATTTAAGCTTACCCCTCTCCCCACTGCATTCTACTTCATAGAATCAAATCCATAAAGTGTACTCCTATTCCAACTTTCACATCACCAATTTAAAAAAGAAGGGAGCAACAGAAATCATCTATACAGAAAAAAAGAAGGGAGACGGACGACCCCAAGGAGACTGAATTTCTTTTCCAAAGTGACACAGTCAAGTAGGCTCTCAGAATTCCAGCTTAAAGTAGAATTCAGGTCTCCTAACATGCAGACCCACAAAGGTCCATCTAGTCAAGGCTATGGTTTTTCCAGTGGTCATGTATGGATGTGAGAGTTGGACTGTGAAGAAAGCTGAGCGCCAAAAAATTGATGCTTTTGAACGGTGGTGTTGGAGAAGACTCTTGAGAGTCCCTTGGACTGCAAGGAGATCCAACCAGTCCATCCTAAGGGAGATCAGTCCTGGGTGTTCATTGGAAGGACTGATGCTGAGGTTGAAACTCCAATACTTTGGCCACCTCATGCGAAGAGTTGACTCATTGGAAAAGACCCTGATGCTGGGAGGGATTGGGGACAGGAGGAGAAGGGGATGACGGAGGATGAGATGGCTGGAGGGCATGTCACCGACTCGATGGACATGACTTTGAGTAAACTTCGGGAGTTGGTGATGGACAGGCAGGCCTGGCATGCTGTGGTTCATGGGGTCGCAAAGAGTCAGACACGACTGAGCAACTGAACTGAACTAAATGTGCAGACATAAGAGTAACATTTAAAAAGCAACAAACCAACTTGCTGAACCACATACTGACAAAAAATAAAGTCAACACAACACATGATACCAACTGATACTTCTTTAGGAAAACGAAAATGAAACAATGAATCATCTGTTTTAGACTTTGATTTATTCAAATACCACAATTTTCCATAGACATGGGCCATACTTAATTATGCATACATAATTATGCGTTAATTATGCCATACTAATTCCTAAGTATTATGTGTAAAGATTTTCACGTGCCAGCAATATTAAATTAAAAATTAACTCATTATTACCTTGTGCTCATCTCTTCAAATTAGAAAACAATTTTTGGTCTATTATATGATTTGGTCTAGCATGATTTAGATTCAACATTAATTTGTGTTTGGACTCCACCTGAGTGGCTCAAAATCAAATATTTCCACCAATCCAAGAAAAGGATCAAGATCAGGAAGCTGCTACAACAGGTGGGCAGTTTAGGGGTCTGAAATAACAGAGTCAGGTCAGAAGAAATGGAAAGAAGCTACAAATTTGAGAATGGTACCAAGAATTCAAGTCTGACTAAATAGATTACTGAAAGTGAAAGTGAAAGTCACTTAGTCACGTTTGACTCTTTGCCACCCTGTGAACTATACAGTCCATGGAATTCTCCAGGCCAGAATACTGGAGTGGGTAGCCATTCTCTTCTCTAGGGGATGTTCCCAACCCAGGGATCGAACCCAGGTCCGCCACACTGCAAGTGGATTCTTTACCAGCTGAGCCACCAGGGAAACTCAAAATAGTGATGGCAATAAAAGAGGCATGGGATGCAGGAGAAAGGTGGCCACAGTGTGGGAATACGAAAACAAGGTGTTTATTTGTGCTACAGAACTTCATGTGCATACATGGCACCCACAGGGACGTGGCCAGCAGGAAGGCAGAAAGGACTAAGGTGGACTTCAAGCATGAAGAACAGAGTAGGGATAGACATGGAAGCCAGCACCCTAAGAGATGACCACTGAAACAGCACCAAGTCACCAAGAGGAAGCCCACAGAGAGATGAGGAAAAGCCACGCCCGGGGCTACTAGCAGTGGGAAGAAGATGGAGCAGGTCAAGGGAGCAGGACAAACCAGGACAGGTCCAGGGTCTACTCTAGAGGCAGAGACCCCAGAGAAGCAGGAGCAAGCAAGAGAGGGGGGCGGCTGGACTGGGTGGCTGGTCAGTGTGGTGGGGCAGAAAACAGTGAGGAAGAGACCAGAGAGAGAAAGGAAAGAGAGGCGGCCATATCCACCCGCCCTCCTGAGAAAGCCTGAGGACAGCTGGCACAAAGTCCTAGGATTCTGACTTGAGAGATGACACGGCAAAGCGGGGGAACCAACGTTATGATGTCACCCACAAATATCAACCACATCATGAGCTTCAAGTACATCTGGCACAAGCACATGAAAACCTGAATCTAGACAACAACCATTCTGCCCACTCAAATCCACTCTCCCGACACACACACACACACACACACACACACACACACATTTCTGAATGATAAAGACTCTTCTAATACAAATACAAAAAGAGGACCTACATTTTGTCAAAAGCATATGCCATGATACACATTTTGAAATACACCTTGTAAGATTTACATCAACATTTTACTTAATAAATGACCTCTTAGTTTTTCAAATGCCTTGCTACTTTTATATCATTTTGACCCAAATTTGGCACTATCATGAGTCATTAGGGGGAAAAAATTCATTAAAAATATAACTAAATTTTAGTTAACCCCAAAGTTGTATTGAAAAAGTTAGCAAACCATTTATACTGTGATACTTATGTTGTGAAACAATTCTCAAAAATTCCCAAGTATCAAAGATCTTTCAAGTATCAATGTTCTGGTCCATGAGGTGTCTTAGCACATACTTTGTGTTTACATAAAAACACAGTTTTCAATCAATAAATGACCTACGAGGTTGAAGTAATGAAAAATGGTCATGAAAGCAGCAAATACCTGAGGTACTCACAGCTGTGGAGTAGGGATTATGAGCTCCAGTATTTTCAGCCCAGCAGCCACATCCATAAAGAGCAGCCTGGTGGGGGAAGGTAGATAAATATAAATACAGCATTTTAAGAACATTATACATAATTACTAGCTTTCAACAGAAGCCAGAAATCATACCCATCTAATAAAGCCTCATCTAATAATGATGTATATAGCACATGCGTGATAACCAGAGGCTAAGACCTACCCAGACAATGGTTCTAACACTATCAAAACTACTTTCAGCTAAGGATTAATCTAAAATTTTTCAGAAATGAGAAAAAAAAATTATTAATCTTATCAACAGTAATTTCTTCCTTCCCAGAAAAAATCTTCCCTCTGCTGTAGGCTTGCTGGGTGTGGCTCTTCTGGATCCTTGAAATCACTTCTCAATCTAGGTGTGTGTCAGTCAGGTTATTTGGGGAGCATAATAATAGGAACCGTGGGTTCCCAGCTATATTCCTGGTGGTCTGGAGGCTGGCCCGGGAGTCAGCACTGTTAACCAGGATCCTAGGGGCCTGGAATTCAGGCGGTCCCCCCGCCAGCCTCCTGCAAACCCTGCTTCAGGTTTTAGGGCTTTTCCCTCCTCCTTCAGGACAGGACAAGAGGAAATCCAACTTTTATGCACCAAAGGGCCCAGTACATGCTCACCACCACTCTAGATTCTGCCAGACAGAAAGAAGGGTGACGAAAAGGCCTGTCCAAGCTAATCACTCTGTGAGGTGGCAGAATAAATTTACGTGTCTGAAACCACCAGGAACACTGTGGTTTTATGAAAGTGTGTGATAACCATTCCTATTTTGTTTCCAAGTGTGCCACCCAGAATGTCTGGATTCACCTCTTCAATGTCTACTATGATTTCTCTGCCTTTGCAAGGGGAATCACAACTGATAACTTTTCCATTCCTTAGTTAGAAGCAGAATTCAAAAAACCCTTAGATGGTTATTGCAGAGGAATACAAGGAGGTGTGGTCAAGAATGTTTATGATCACCTGTTTGGTAAGAACAAAATACTGAAAACAACATAGATGTCAAGCAGTAAAGAAATGGCTAAATAAACATTGGCACAGCAACATGTAGAATTAGAAAAAAAAAATTTTTTAAGATATTTAAGAACTATTACAGAAAAACTCTGAAACATTCAGTGTTTAAAAAAAAAAAAATCCTACAACAATATATTCAGTATTCTCTGTGACTGATGAAGGAAAAAGGTACTCCCACAAAAATAGCACTGCTATATTCTAGGAACTTATTTGTGAGTAGTGGAAGAAGCTAAGACAGAGAATGGTAACCAGACAGATTTTAACTTTCTATGATGGTTTATTCCTTACAAGGACTTCAGAATTAATTTGCTCCAATATTCTGCATGGAACAGGGGTTTTCAGGAAACAGTTCAGGCACTTCTGATACTGTGACCCTCACCACTTCATGTGGGAACATATACCCCTTTTGGACACTTTTAACTGGTGGGCAATTTTACCTTCGATTGCTTTAAGGAATATATACTTTCTCATAACTTCCGCCCACCAATCCTGGAACTACTCTCTGGAAATACTTCAACCTCCCCCTAAGGTTCTCCAAATTTGGCTTTTCTAACGTCCCGATTCTTCTTTTCTCTCTCAAAGAATCTGTGAAAGTGAAAGTTGCTCAGTCATGTTGAACTCTTTGTGACCCCATGGACTATACAGTCCATGGAATTCTCCAGGCCAGAACACTGGAGTGAGTAGCCGTTCCCGTCTCCAGGAGATCTTCCCAAACCAGGGATAGAACCCAGGTCTCCCGCATTGCAGGTACATTCTTTACCAGGTTGAGCCACCAGGGAATCTGTGAACTGTTCCCCAAGACGTTGAGATGCACACACCCACTCCACTTCCCTAATGACACTCCTTGAGAAATGACCCTGAGTCCAGGATGATGGAGCTGGACCTCTCTTAAAAGCAGAAACAAGAACTGAATGCAACACCCTTAATATGGCAGACAGTAGAAAATCTATTACTGCCTTTGAAAACACCATGCTTCTAAAATAAACAAGATAGTTGGGTGAGGGTGGCAACTAAAAGTCCTTCAGAAGTGATCAGCTCATAGATTTCAGGAAAAAATGGCAAACTTGTGGGCTAAAGCCATTCAACTGGTTCTACCTAGGATGGGTGCTGGGTCAGCCAGAGCCTCAGAGAACATGTAGCCTCAGTGAAAGGGCCCAACCTTCCTTCACTGAAAACTCTGGATATTGGCCCACTGCCCTTTCCATTTCCCACAATTATCTTGACCTGGAGTTCTGCACCCAAAAAATAGTAAATAAGACCGCAAGGACACTCCTTGGAAGCCCAGTGGAGGTCATGAAAAGAAAGTTTATTCTTACTCTTGGCTCTCCTTTCTAACCAAATTTCCTTTATGCTACCTCTCCTCAATTTCATGACCTAAGTTGTCTTCCTTCTTCATTTTCTGAAACAGGCTGGGCTGAGACAGTGACAGGTAAGAGAAAAGAATCAGAGACTGTCCCTTTCCTATCCACTCTGTTAGATAAAACACAACAAACTTAAGCAGACCTCTAAAAACAAAAAGCTTCCTTCTTTTTAGTAGTAAAATGCTATCAAAGCTATTATCATGGAGTAAAAGTAGGTCATGCAAGTGGTGATAGTACAATTATCATTTACTCTTCTCTGGGTCTTTGTTTCCTTTTTTATAAAATAAGGATATAGTAACAGGCACTTCACAGTGTTGTAGGATTACGGGAATTAATACGCTTGCTTCACATCGCCAGCAAATAATAAATAGCAACTGCCACATTATTAGAAGAGACTGTGATAAGCAACTGAAATGCATGATGTCATTTAATCTTCTAGAACTTTGTGAGGTAGCTATTTATCCCCATTGTACAATTGTGGAAAATAGAACTTCAGGCGTTGAGTAACCTGTCCATGTGAGGGGACTGGTAAGTGGGGAAGTGAGGTTAGAATAAAGGTTTACCCAAATCCACACTCAACCCCTAAACTCAACCGCCTGTTTTCATGTGGGTCAGGTAGGGTTTGGAGGACAGTAGAACATAATAATTCCTTTTTTGTATCGCATTTGTAAATTCTAATTATTATAAGCTAAGGAAGCAAATGAAGTTTTCTTTCAAATTGCCACTTTAGCATCTGAACTGTTATATCTAGAGCAGGGTAAAATGTGTAATATGCTAAAATTTAATAGTTTTTGTGCATTTAAAATATATATAGGAATACCTAGTTTTAGCACATTTTTAAAAAACTGAGTCTTTGCTTTTCAAAGACAGTTTGCTTATGTATTTTGTTTCATTCTATTCAGCTTGTCGAGAAGGACAGCCCTTTACCTCTCGTATGATGCTTCCATGTCTCCAGGCTTGTCGCCTCTCTTCCATCTGTGCCATATAACCCGATTAAACAACTGCCTTCCTTGTAAGCAACTTTACCCTCTCCTTCACACCATTTTCCCGATTCTTCAGCCCTCACAAACTGTACATTCATAAACCAGTCAAGTGGGGCAAATTAATATGTAAGTTTTTTTTAAACTGAGGTACAACTGACACACATTTTATTAGTTTCAGATATACAGACTAATAATTCAATATTTGCATAGAATGCAAAATGATCAGTTAACATCCATTAACATCTGTCACCATACACAGCCACAGAATGGTTTTTCTTGTGATGAGAACTTCTAAGATTTACTCTCTTAGCAGTTTTCAAATGTGTACATGTAAGCTTTACAGTATTTCTTTTTCCAAGACAACCCATGTGCAGTGTGGCAGAACAGCTTCAAGATTGCTGGGTGTAATGTCCCGCTAACGTAGTCCAGAACTATCCTTGGTTCTCTTGTTGCTATTTTGCTAACCCAAACAAACAAAAACCAGTGAAAAAGTCATGGGAATGGCAATGAGATGAAGGCAGCTCTGCTGGCTTTTCTCTCTCTTTCTCCACCAAGGCATCCAGATCTGATATGCCAAGCTTGGTTTTCCTATTCCAAACTTGACAAATACACAAGACTTTATTATGTGGAAAAATACCATGACCAGACAAAGACTTTTTATACTGAGTTCAAAGCATTTACACATGTTGAGTAATCATGTCCCATAAATCCCCTTGCATGGCAGGCAAAGAGTAGCACAAAATTAATTATTCCTCCCTTCCCTTTCCCACCACAGCACGATGAGTGTTTGTCCACCATAAAGGGCAGGTCACAGAACATCACTAGGGGCTCTGCAAAGACGTCCTCCATGAATCAGACCACTGCTCCGAGCACTCGTGACCCACCGTGTCCAAAGCAACTGTGACGTGGACTCTTCTTCAAACACAAGACAGAAAGCACACGAGTGTGCCAAGCAGTGCTCCAGAGGCAGCGTGAGATCCAAGTGCTGAGCTTACACACTCCCCAAGCGACTGTTACACTTTAACAGACTGTGCTGTGGGCGTACTCCGTCGTGTTCCACGCTTTGCAACTCCATGGTCTGTAGCCTGCCAGGGTCCTCTGTCCATGGCATTCTCCAGGCAAGCATACAGGAGTGGGTTGCCATTTCCTCCTCCAGGAGACCTTCCTGACCCAGGGATCAAACCCGCATCTTTTGCATCTCCTGCATTGGCAGGCGGGTTCTTTACCACTAGTGCCGCTTGGGAAGCCAACAGACTCTGTGAGGGCATCCAATTCGTTTGTTCACTCAACAAATATTTGTTAAGCCAGTAAGCAATGTGCCAAATTGGTATATACTCAGAAAGATTATTAGATCAAATGTATTGTTAAATTTCATTCTCAATTTACTACTAAAGGCTGGAGATGGGGAGATGGGGGTGAAGAAGATGTACATGTGAGTTCGCAAAAAGCCAGTTGCACATAAATTCGGCTTCCCTCATGTCTCGATTTCTTGAGTAGTATCATGTGTTGGTGACTTGAAATATCAGTTAGTCTATAAAACAGCTGAAATGCTTAATCAGAGATAGGATTCGGGTCAAAATGCTACTGTTCCTTGAATAGAGGAAATACAAAATGCAACTCTGAAACCATTTTCCCACCTGAAAAGCAAGTCATACAGTCAGGTGCTCGCTTCTACAGAGAATGATCAGTAAGAACCCCAGTATTCTGAGGTAGGTTTTCATTTTAGAAAATATCCTGAACAGGTAGTTGATGATTCATACTATGTAAGTGTTAAGAACAATACCATTTGTTTTTACTAAAGAAAAAACAAAAAATGTCTCTACTGGTTCAAAAACTTGTGAGCTGGAAAATTCTACGTTCAACTTGTGAGGCTAGTTGAAAAACCTCAGCGTTCCTTACCTGCCCAACTCTCCCCGGATGTTTCAAGGCCAAGCCTCCACTAGAGACGGCGGCAGCCACATTCCCTTCGTGGTCCACAACCACAGCGCCCACTGTGTCCAAAGCACCTGAGTCGTTCTCCTGTGGAGCAAAAAGGGCCAGGGCACTCACTAAGCATGTTGCATAACAAGGATACGACCACAGAGCACTTCAAGGACAATCACTACACAGCAAAATCCGATATTATCCTTAGCTGGAACATTCGGCAATCTCCTGAAATTATCTATTATCAAGTTGACACTTAAACCTGGTTCAAGTCAAAACTTATTTTCCAGTGAAAGATCCTGAGCCAAGGGTGTCCAGTTGCTTTTCTCTAATAAGAAGCCTAACGTGCCTTTCAAAGGGAGGCAGAAAACAACAATAAAAATTGTAGTATATCACTGTATCGCCTTAATCTCAAGAATTCAGTTCACGACTGAGAATCTGTAGAGGAAAGGATCTATGGTATAAGTGAACTAATAAATGTCCTTATTTATATTTTTTTAATATTATGTAAAATTTTCCAAAAGTAATATATTCACCACAATAAATAAAGAGAGTGCCATTCAGTCTTGAACTAGATCATGCTAGAGTTTTCTTTAAAATTTCTTCCTTGTGAGACACTTGATGGCAAACTCCCTTCCCTGCTATGTTAATAATATGGTTGCCACTCGTATGGCAGAAAAGTGCACATTCCCGGGAGCCATCTTTGTGTTTCTGGGTCTTGTTCCAGGCCTCACATGCTTAAGGCATTTCACACATATTGACCACGAGCAGCTGTCTCTTGCCTCGAAGATTTCTGAGTCACCTGTGCAAGGCAGACAAACTTTACCCTGCTGGATAAAAATCAGAAGTAAAAGGAGCAGGAACAAAATTTCATGAAAAATTACCTTTTTAGTATATTAAAGGAGGGCTATTGTAGGTCTTTAAGTTCACTGTGGTCATGGTGGTATATATTTTCAAACTCGGGCACTGGTGCCCCAGAACCTGAGAACCCCATCCTCACCCACACCCCTAAGTCTGTAAGAGAGTCAGGGACAACCCCATGTTCAAAGAGACTTCTGGTCCGTGGACTCTACTTTGAGAAACAAGGTCTGATACCATCCCATAGGTCATGATCAGCCAAATGTCTGCTCTACTCATTCTAAGGCAAATAATTTTATAGGCACAAGTCCACTCAAGGAGAAACTTAAACCACTTAAGAACAACACTATGTCGGCATAAAAGATTTAAGCTCAGTCTTATTCAACTACCAGTTGGCAGCATATCACCATGAACATACTACAAAGTATTTTAAAACATGATCTAATCAATCCTACTGGTTCTTTTAGAAACAGACTGCTCTCATACAAATAAAAAGGCACTGTAGAATAACCTTCCTCAAAAACAGCAACAACAAAGTCAGGAAAGGCTATTCTTTATTAGTTCTTTTTTATTAACTGTGACTGTTGATCCTACTCAAACGTTCTATTAAACAATTTTACTGACGGGACACATAACATACACACAATGATATGCATTATCTGTAAAAACAATTCTCAGCATTTCAATCAGGATATCATGACTAACTTTTATCCCTTTGAACCTTACTGTACAAAGACATGGAAGGATTATACATAGATGGATTTACTATAACCTGTTTTTCAAAAACGAAAAATCAAGCAAAAGATAGAGAATTCTGTTCCAAATTAAGCTAAATATTCCTAATGGCTTGCAACACCTGCAAAAATCAGAAATACTTCATAAAATATTTAAGAATTAGTTTATAGATTTCACATGCTGAAATGCAAACTGAAAGATGATGAAGTAATATTTAAGCATTTTTATGAAGTGCAGGTAAATTGAATGAAAGACAAACAGTGGTATTTTGGCTATAATAATTTCACAGAGCTCGTTTGTATAGAAAAGAAATCTTAGAAAGTTTAAAAAACATACAATGACTGCTATTATGTAGAGCTACTATTATACTCTTACACTCCATAAATACCTAGAAGTATATGCACCACATACATACACACAGACTTAATGTCCTTGACTGAAATATGCTAGTTGCATTAATTTTTTTGATAAAATTGTTATTAAAAAGCAATGGCATAAATTATAGTTCTTGTCAGAATAAACACATGTGTATAAAGTGGACATAGAGATTCCATGTGTTATGGAAAAGACAAATAAAACTTTCTACAAGTAACCAATGATCTAGTAATCTCTATTGAACTTAATGTCAAAAGTTTTCATTTTTCTCGCTCCAAATTGGAGTTGGCTATTACAAAGTTATTGTAAGAATTAAATAAAGTAACACATATAAACTAATAAATTCCTTAGAACAAAATGTAGCTACTTTCCACATGAAAATTAAGGCTCTAACCTGCACTTTAACTCTGAAACCTGCCAAGAGACACCATCTATCCGTTATTTATCTCATTAACATGTATATGCATGTGTGCATGCATGCTAAGCCGCTTCAGTCATATCCGACTCTGTGTGACCCTATGGACCACAGCCTACCAAGCTCCTCTGTCCATGGGATTCTCGAACAGAATCCCATGAATACTGGAGTGGGTGGCCATTTCCTCCTCCAGGGTTTCTTCTGTACAGAATTACTCAAGTATCAAATAGATAAAATACAAGAATAATATCTCGAGTGTAAAAGTGCATCCTGAACCTGATGTATGGTGAGATCATCCTAATATAATAATAAAGACGGAAATACATTTTTTTTTAAGATACCAAGTCTTCCCAACGCACCCTTGTTAGGCTGGTGAGTAGCATTATAATCGGCCTGAGCCTCCACTTGAGAAACACAGCTGACATAACACCTTCCATGACAGCCCAGTAACTGCAGCATAAATCTTTCCCACCTTCAAGAATCCTAAAGATGCGATGACAGATCTGGGCACAAGAAACCTGGGCCAGGCTCCGCATCCGACTCCTGAAACCCGTCCCTCCAATGGCGGGGCCTCTGTGGGCTGAGCGTGTATCAGTTATGTGTATAAACGAAGGAGAGCTCAGCCACAATTATCTGCTTTCATGTGTCTGGCTTGGCTGAAACCAAGGAAGATTTGAATATAAGAATACCCAATGACTTTTCTCTTCTCTCTTCAGAAAATCCCCCTTCTGATGTCCAATACTACAAATGATGTTTCTGGAAAGCTACAGTCAAGATGTCTATTTTTAAATAATCCTTTATTCTTTGCTTAATAAATGTACATTAAAATCTTTGCAGCACTATACATATTAGTGCCAAATATATCTACAGCAGAGAAAAAAGTTTATTTTGTAAAAATCTTTGCTATTAATTCCCTAAATCATTCACCAAAAGTAAACAGAAACATTTTCAGCTCAAAACCAAAATAAGTGTGTTAACGATGCTTTTAAGGGGCTTTAATATATCTGAATTATAGCTTTAATTATAAATTCATATCATAACAAAGTTCCAGAGGATTACCTAAAAATTCCAGTCTCTCAAAAGTAGCAAAGGACAATGTTTTCCAACTGGCAGAACCCCTATACAGTGCTCTGGGACTGCAACATTAAAGGTGGAAAATGCAATGCTTTTAATCTCAGTGTTTTGTTTTGTTTTTTAATAACCTTACAAATAATGTACCATGTGTCTGCTTCCTCCAAAGTGGAGCCATTTGGGGGCCTCAGCGCACATGCCGAATGAGCATGTGTGAGTGATGGCCACGCTCGTGACTTGGATCATGTCGCCACTGAGCTGCAGTGGGAGCTTTGCTGTCGCTGCCGATCAGTCGCTGAGTCGTGTCCGACTCTGCGAGCCCGTGGACTGTAGCCCGCCAGGCTCTTCTGTCCACGGGCTTTCCCAGGCAGGAATACTGGAGTGGGTTGCCATTGCCTTCTCCAGGGGGTCTTCCTGACTCAGGGATCAAACCCACATCTCCAGCATTGGCAGCAGGTGAGTTCAGTACTACTGAGCCATCTGGGAAGCCACAATGGACGCTTTACAAAGCTTTAACACATTTTTATTCTTATTCATATGTTGTTTAATTAATAGTATTTAATTTGAACTCATAATAAATGACTGGTTAAGAATAGCAACCTAAAAAAAAAAAAAAAAGAATAGCAACCTAAGATATACTGGAGTTGAAATCAAAATTGAGGAATTTAAAAAGATGATAATTCTGACAAGTTCCTTAAAATTATATTAACTATAGATTATTAAATTGCATTCATTTGATCAAACACAGACTACATCTCAATGACTTAAAATCAGTTTAAAAATATAATCATGAACATATCTAATTTGGCTTCTTATGTTTCTGGAATAAATATTAATCACAATTTTAAAATTCTAACTCAAAAAAATTTAACTCTAAATTAAATATACACACCTAGCTATGACTCAGCTATACCCCTAAGTATTCACCCCAAACTGAAAACCTGAAACTGTCAGTCACGCCTGACTCTTTGTTACCCCATGAGCTGTAGCCTGCCAGGCTCCTCTGTCCATGGGATTTCCCAGGCAAGAATACTGGAGTGGGCCGCTGTTTCCTTCTCCAGGGGAGCTTCCCGACCCAGGGACCAAACCCAGGTCTCCTGCATTGCAGGCAGATTCTTTACCAACTGAGCTATGAGGGAAGCCTATTTACCACAAGAGAAAGCAAAATATATATAACAAAAGACTTGTCAAAAATGTTTATAACACCTTAGTCAAACTGCAACAGTCGAAACCTAGATATAATCCAAATGCCTATCAAGAGGGGAATGGGTACACAAGATGTGATACAGGCAACAGTGCAAGACTGTACAAGAATAAAAAAGAACTAGTGATATGTGCAACAATATGGATAATTTTTTAGATGTATGTTGAGTAAAAGATGCTGGCCACAACACAGTGTATCAAATATGCTCCCATTTATCTGAAGTCTTATTTAGAACAGGCAAAACTATGGTGAAAAAGAATCAGAAAAATAGTTGTCTTGGGAGGGAGGTATAGACTCTGAAGGGACATAAAGAAACCTTCTAGCACAGTAGCAATGTCAGATCTTGTCACATGGATGTATACACATATCAAAATTCATCAAATTATACACTTAAGATTATGTGTGTTTCACTGTTTTACCTTAATCAAGTCAACAGCTGATGTATCTATTTTTGAGTATACAACACAGGATTTGAAATGCCAGATCATGATCAAATCTTTCAACTTTTTCCTAATAGCATAACACATGTATATTTATATAACATTTAATACACAATTAATTGATTGCAATTGTAAAAGGGGGGTGGTGATGGAAAATACAGAAGAGATGGCAAAATGAATGAAAATCTAATGTACTCCCAGCTGGAAAGAATAGAGAAGTGAAAATATTTAAAGAAAAAATGGCTCAAATTTCCCCACAAGAGATGAAAAATAAGAATCTAGATCTCCAGAAATCCAGAGAAAAAGGCAAGGAGCCAGAGAGAAAGGAAAGCTTACTACAGTGGAGTGACAGCAGAATTTCCAACAGTCCAATGGGAGCCAGAAGGCAGTGGTATATTTTCAGAGAAAAAGAACTATAAACCTAGAAGTGGGTACCTAACAAAATTACTTTTAGGAACAAAAATAAAACAAATACATTTATAAATAAATAAAATGTGTTTACCACCAAGAGCCCTGCACTTAATGAAGTCCTAAAGGGTCACTGTGGTTACTACTGAAGACTGACCTCCTTCTAATACTCCATACTCATGAGCATACCTAATGTTCTTTTCTTAGCTCTACTTTGTCTTTTTTCCATAACCTGAATCTTCTAAGATACACAATTTATTTTCATAATATTTAAACTGCCAAACTCCTCCAAAAGACTAGCAGCTCCACAAAGGCAGCAATCTTTGTATGTTTTACTCACTAGCATAAGCAAAGCACCAGAAAAGGACTTGACACCTCTTAAGTACTCAAAAAATATTTGTTGAATGGATGAACAAATAAACAAATGAATAATATACTTTAAGAAAAAGGAAAATAACTGCTGTGCTCTAAGTGTGCCCTTCCAAAATTTCACCTATTGCAATCCTGACCCCCACAGTGATGGTGTTTGGAGGTAGGGCATCAAAAAATGATCAGGTCATGAAGGCAGAGCCTGCATGAAAGAGATACGCCATTGTAGAAGCAGCACAAGAAGTTTCCCTGTCCCTTCTGGCATGTAAGGTTACAGCAAAAGAATGGCCATCTAGGAGGGAGGTCCTCATCAGACACCAAATCTGCCGATGCCTTCATGTTGGACTTCCCAGCCTCCAGAACTATGATAAAAACATTCCTGTTGTTCGTAAGCCATCCGGTCTCTTGTATTTTGTTACAGCAGTCTGAAAGGACTAAGACAATAATCCAACAAGGAAAAGGACACTCAGGAATGAAACGAGGAACGGGCAAGCAAATACAATGGCAAACATGCATGTAAATCAAAATTAATATTGTCTTCAAAAATAATAATAGTATATTATTGGGCTCTCTTGGTGGCTCAGTGGTAAAGAATCTGCCTGTCAATGCAGGAGACATGGGTTCAGTTCCTGGTCTGGGAAGATCTTACATTCCAAGGAGCAGCTAAGTCCATGTGCCACAACTATTGAGCCTGCATTTTAGAGCCTGGGAGCTGCAACCACCGAAGCCCACAGCAAGAGAAGTAACTGCAATGAGAAGCCTGCGCGCCATGACTGAAGAGTGGCCCCGCTCTCCACAACTAGAGAAAAGCTCGAGTAGCAGTGAAGACCAGCACAGCCACACAAAAATAGTGTATTATTAGAAGATCAAGATGGGGTTTTAAAATCTGGCTATACGTTATCACAGACACACCTGAAAAATAAGGATATGAAAAAGCTGAAAGCAAAAGGACAAGGGAGAAGAAGAGACACACCCAGTAGGGACCAAACCAAACAGTGTAACTACATTAACATCAGAATCAGTTTTAAGGCAAAAAATTAACACGGCTAAAGGATGTCCACGTGGTAAATACTGAAAATTTAGATAAGCCAGGGCCATATAATAATTCTAAATCTGTATGTACCTAAAATTAAAAATAGCCCCAAATGTACATAAAGCAGAAACAGAGCAACATGGAGAAACCCATGATATTCCATAATGAGATATTTTAACACATTTTTCTTAACCATGAATAAGGAAAATGACTAAAAACAAACAAACAAAAATTCAGTAAGAAATAAAAGATCTAGGGACTGCCCTGATGGTACAGTGGATAGGAACCCACTGGCCAATGCACAGGTTCAGTACCTGGTCCAGGAAGACTCCACATGCCACAGAACTAAGTCAGTCTGACATTACTGAGACCCCGCTCTAGCGACAGCAAGCCGAAACTCCTGACCTCGCGCTCTAGAGCCCAGGCTCTGCAACAACAGGAACCGTGGCAATGAGGAGCCCATGCAGCACAAGGCAGAAGAGCCCCTGCTCACGGCAACTAGAGAAAGCCCACGTGCAATCACGAAGACACGGCACAGCCATAAAAAAATAGATAAAATTTTAAAAAAGAAAAGGTCTGAATAGCACATTAAAAGGCTTAACTTTAGGCATTCACAGAACTTTGTTCCAATTAGAGTGAAAGCATTGTTTTCAAACACAAGTAAGTATTTAAAAAAACTGACCACACATTAAACCCATAAACAAATTTCAAGAAACAATATCAAACAGAAAACACTCTCTGACTACAAAACAAGTTAGGAATCAATAAAGGTAAATAAAATTTTTTAAAAAAGAAAAAAGCACTGCTAAATAACTTACGGATCAAATAAGAAACCTAAATAGAAACAAAAATACTAAATAACCAGTGATAATAAAAAAAAATATTACATTTCAGAGAATTCCCTGGAAGTCCAGGGGTTAGGACTCTGCACTTTCACTGCCAAGAGCCCAGGTTCAATCCCTGGTCAGGGAACTAAGATCTCTCACAAGCTACATGGCCAAAAAGAAATAGACATATAAAACACTGCATTTTAAAACTTGCGAGAGATGAAATCAAAGTGGCACTGAGAGGGAAATTAATACCCAAAGTATTGATATTAAAAAAGAAATAAAATAGTAAGCTAAGTGTCCAACTAAACAAGTTAGAAAGGGAACAAGATAAACACAAGGAGAAAAAACAGAAGATGAAAAATCAATGAAAGAGGAATGAATACTAAACGAAAAGATCCAAAAAGGCAATAAAATAAATAAGCAGAAGAAAGAAGGGCAAAATCAGTTCTGTGACTGAACAACTTGTTGAATGGACAAACTGAATGAATGAAATTGAACAGGCAATGATTTTCTCCAGGCACTAAAGCGAGGCAGGGCCCAACCCTCCCGCCTTCTCCTCCAGGGGGAGGGGGTTAAGCTTGGCTCTTGGCAGTAACAGAAGACACTATCAGATGTCATGGTAGAGGTGGCTTCCTGACTCACTCTGCATCCCCTATCCCTGCCCCACAGAGAAATACCGCCCTTCTCCAAGTCCCAAGGTCTCGGAAAGTCCAGAAGAGGTCTCCTGAATCGCCTCTGAAACACACGGGAGCCCTGGCCCTAAGAGCACAACGTAAACCCAGCAGCTCCCCCCTCTCTGGAAGCCTGTTTATACACGGGCTGCTTCTGGGCTCCTCGGGCTTGTCTTGCCCTCATCCACCTGTAGGCAGCAACAAGCCAAGTGTCATGGCGCTTTCTAACTGCACCTCATCAATAACTCAAACTTTCTGTCCTCTTGAAACTGCCTTCTGCTCAGTTTTTATGCATGAGCCAGGCTCAGCCTCTCCAAAGAAGTTTTCCTCTAACTTCTCATATTTCTCTGATTATTTCGTATTTCAATCTTCCCTAAATATAATGCTTCTGCACATCACTCCTAAATGAGTTCTGTCCCAAGAGCATATCCTTAAACAACTGCTGAGAAATCTTTCTCCGGTCCCATAATAACCGAACTGAAGCCCAGACTCATTTCTTACAATGTGGAAGTGATCTTTATTTCAGGAGGCTGTGCATGCCCTTTGGTCCACGGTTCAAAACAAACTTCTAAGGCTTTTCCCATGAAACACTAAGCCTCTCACTTTATCCACAAAGAGATGATATGTCTTTATACTGGCCACACACCCCACCATTCGATATTTTCTTCCAGTAACACTTCTTTACCGCCTTCCCGTCCCCTAGATCAACCATCTGGCACCAGATCACACTCCTCGTGTTTGACTAACCAGTTCGGTTTCTTTAATTCCAGATTGCTCTCCTAAAAGCTCTAAATAATTAGTATTCATATAATACTTTATCTCTAACTATTTTAGCTTTTACTTTTTCTACTGGAGAGCTGGTCATCCTTCACTGTCTTAAACTCAATCGTTGCTGTCTGGGAAACAAGTTCAGGGAGAAGGAGGAAATTGAGAGGATTTGGCAGTTTCACCTCCGAGAGGCACATATATGAAAGGACTTCAACCACAGAGATGGTGCAACATGCTACCAGCACACGCACTAATAGGCTATGAATGTCATTACCTGGGCAGATTAAAAAACACATAAATAAATGAGCTAAGACTTTGCTAATTAAATAGACAGCAACAAAGTCTCTTTAATAAGAGCAGGCAACCTTTTCCAATTTAGTTGTCCAATTTGGCTCTTTCCAGGAACACCTGGCCGCGGTCTGGACCTCTGGTCTTTCTTTCATTTCAGAGCTTACATGTACCTTCTCTGGATAAAATTACACTTTTTCTTTTAAATACCAGAGCGCCACTGGCCTTTGAACTGAGTCTTAAAGCAGTGGGGAATAACAGATAAAGGACTCAAAGATAACTTGGACAATCTGGAGTCTATTCCTGCCAATGAAACACCATGACAATCGGGATGGGTCATTTAACCTGGATTTAAATTCCGCCCTCTTCAGACTTTAGAACAATATTTGACACTGACTTTAGTAACTAAGTAATGTTACTTCATGTGATATGAGATTTTTTTTTTAAGTACAGCAGTATTCATTTGACCATATAATTATGAGTATACTCACAAAAATAGACATTGTTATTTAAAATTATAAATACATAACAACTAAAGATCAGCATATTAAAAAGCAAAAGGGAGGCAAAAATGCCCATATACTAATTTTCTTTTTGTTCCCCAATAGATTAAAATCTTATTAGAAATTAGAGATAAACCAAAGAATTACAAAGAATAAGAAGGAGCTAAGTATAGTTTAGGATGTAAAATACAATCTGAACTAATTATGATAGTACTAAATCTCAGAAATTCTGAAGCCATTCAAATTAACTCCAATGATGTTTTCAGAGACTCCCAACACTTCAAAGGCTATGTTTAAGGTAAATAGCCTCAGGACAGGCCCCACTCACACATATTTCAAAATACTCTCCTCATCTGCTTCCAAGTACAGTCAGGGCAAATAGACGTTCAGGGGGGACTTTGGCTTTGGACTTACTTCCTCTATGGCCTATTTCACTTTGCCAAATTCTGTGAACATTTGAATCCTTTCAACTGCCGTGCCCCGATGGGGGATTACAGACTGCCAAAACCAGAGTTTGGTTTGACCAGAAAAGTTGGTCAGAAGTTGGCGCATTGTAGTTTGGTTTTCTCATACCACAAACTGCATCATGTACTGCCATGCACGCCACCTCTCTAGATGGTCTCCCACGTTCACACTACCTGCCCAGCCCCCGTGAGCATCTGGGTTTGAAATCACTGTCCTGCAGAAATTCTGTAGTGCAATCAGCTTATCCACTCACAGGCTTCTTCCAAACTTAGGACTTTCTCTTTCTCTCTACAGTTATGTAAGCCCTACTCTTTAGCCAAGACCTTAGACCCAAAGACTAAAGTATTAGTCACTCAGTCATATCCAGCTCTTTGCGACCCCGTGGACTGTAGCCCGCCAGGCTCCTCTGTCCATGGGATTTCCCAGGCAAGAATACTGGAATGGGTAGCCATTCCTTTCTCCAGGAGGTCTTCCCAGCCCAGGGATTGAACCCGGGTCTCCCACATTGCAGGCAGATTCTCTACCGTCTGAGCCACCAGGGAAGGCCCAGCTCAAAGTCTAGCTCTTAATAAAGCCTATCATGTGCTTAGAGTGACTTTCTCCATCCCGCGAGTCCCTGCACCTCCCCCAGATGGTTCCGTTCTTCTGGCACATACCAAATGAGTGTGATACGAGTTTCCTTTATTGCTTAATTCCTCTGGATCACCTAAAATGGTAAAACCTGCTTGAAAACCTGTGTATAAATAGTAATAAATGTTTGCTGGTGATAATGATGAAGTCAAGGTAAAACAGGTACTGCAAAGAAAAGCTAAAGATCCCAAGAGGCCATGATCTCTGGCGGAAATGCCACTCAAAGCCTGTGCACCCCTCAAGGTCACTTACTGGTGAGTTCCTCAAAGTTTCAGATGATACAAATCGGTAAAGCTGCGAAAATGAAGCACTGCTATCCCTTGAGCAAAAAACATAAAATGACCACAGAAGAGTTGGCAATGCTTGTAAAATGAAAATGTTCTCAATGTGTGTGGGGGGGGGGGGGGCGGCGCACAACCACAGCTTCATAGACTGTCTTAGCTTGCAAGGCAATCCCCATTTCCATTCCATCCCCTATCACTCCTTGGAAAATCACACAACCCAAATAAACGAGTGCTAGAAAATGGGTAGGAATTTTTGTGGTGGGGAAGGTTCATTCTTTTTCCTGGCCGGGGTTGGGAGGGGAGGGTGGGGGCGGGTGCGTGAAGACATGTTCTAAGAGTACATTTGTAAAACAGGCGTTTTCTTTTTTTTTTTTTTCCATTTATTTTTATTAGTTGGAGGCTAATTACTTTACAATATTGTAGTGGATTTCGCCATACATTGACATGAATCAGCCATGGATTTACATGAAAACAGGCATTTTCACCTGCATAACTGAAGTGGGAATTAGCCACATTTCTCTAGATGGCTAGATGGGCACGCCCCCTTGTGGACACTTCCTGACTCAACTCTGGAGTGGTTGGTTGCTTCTGAGATACTGGTTCCCTACAATCATTTCCTTCACTTAATGAATAATATTATTAGTACTATTTCCAAACAACCTAATTTTTCTTTAATTACATCCCCAAATACAAGCTTACTGTTAAAAGTGAGGTATAGTTTTGGACTAACAGTATGCTTGAAGCATTAGAAAGAAGATTCAAACTTACAATTGAAGAAAATAACAGATGCATTGCTCTCTCAAAATTTATATTTTTTTTCTTTTTTTTTTCCTACTTTATTTATTTATTTATTTTTTCAGTGGGTTTTGTCATACATTGATATGAATCAGCCATAGATTTACACGTATTCCCCATGCCGATCCCCCCTCCTAGTAGAATCATTGATTGTAGATGTTTAAATTAGCAATGCTAATTGAGTAAAGGTATTTTTCAAGGCACTGTGATAGGAATTAAAAACAAATGTTCATCCCTCTACATGCCTACACAAATAAGATAAAATAACCACACACATCAATCTCAAAATGGCAAAGGCAGAAGATAATTCAACAAGCACTTATTGAGTGCCCATTACATGTACTAAATAGAAGAAAGGAATTTGTTTTAATCTGGGTAGCATCTGAGCTGGTCCTTAAAGAAGGGCTTGGATTTCAATTTCAGTAGGCAAAGTGGCAGGTTTTCCATTATTAATTATCATTTATTCCACAAAGAGAGACATGAGCAAAACTTAGAAATGAGAACTTTCAGGAAATTCATAAAAAAGTCAAATGCAGAGATGTAATTTGTAGTAGGGAAAAAAAAAAAAGAAAAGATTATTCCAGGAGAGAAATAATGGAAAAGTAGGTTGGGTACAAGTTTGAAGAGGGTTTATAAAGTCAAGCTAAAGACACTGGGTTTTAATCTACAGATAGCAAAGATTCTATTAAAGTTTCTCCCAAGAGAAGGACAAGACCAATGCAGGTATTTTTAAGGAAATGTATATTGGGATAATACACAGAATTAAAGAGGAATGGGGAAAGTCTGGAAACAGGGAGGCCAGTAAGAAAGATACTGCAACCATCCAGTCATCAAGGAAAAAATGGTATAGATTTGAGTGGTAGGCATGTCAAAAAGAAGCAACCAAAATAAAACAAAACAAAAAATAATACCTGTATTTATCATCAACTGTTTAATGAACACTTATTATATATATTATATAATATGAAGTTAAAAGATGCTTGCTCCTTGGAAGGAAAGCTATGAGAAATCTAGAGAGCATATTAAAAAGCAAAGACAACATTTTGCCAACAAAGGTTCATATGGTCAAAGCTCTGGTTTTTCCAGTAGACATGCATACAGATGTGAGAGTTGGACCATCCTTTAAGAAGGCTGAGTGCTGAAGAATTGATGCTTTTGAATTGCGGTGCTGGAGAAGACTCTTGACAGTTCCTTGCACAGAAAGGAGACCAAACCAATCAATCCTAAAGGAAATCAACCCTGAATATGTATTGGAAGGACTGATGCTGAAGCTGAAGCTCCAATACTTTGGCCACCTGATGCAAAGAACTGACTCACTGGAAAAGACCCTGATGCTGGGAAATATTAAGGGCAGGAGGTGAAGGGGGTGACAGAGAACGAGATGGTTGGATGGCATCACCAACTCAGTGGACATGAGTTTGAGCAAGCTCCAAGAAATAGTGAAGGACAGGGAAGCCTGGTGCGCTGCAGTCCACGGGGTGGCAAAGAGTCGGACACAACTCAGCGACTGAACAACAAACATCATGTGCCAAACTGAGACACCATGGTAACCAAAACAGACAGAGTCCCTGTCCTCCTGGAACCTGCACTGTAGTGGAAGAGAGACGTCAAACAAGCGCCCTCACAGAGAGGCAGCTGGAGCTGCCTGCCCGCCTGAGTGACAGGTGGGAGCGGAAAGGCAAAATTTCTGGGATCTGGAGTCACAGGACAAAGGCCCTGACTCCTGCAGCACCTTGACAGCGTGACCTCCTGAGAGTAAAAGAACAAAAGACTGGAAAGAAAGACAGGCACCTGCTCCTACCAAGTCCTGTGGGATCTGTTACGGGGCTGCACTTTATTTCTAAGTGCAGCTGGAAGTGACTGAAGAGTTTAAACAGGGTCATGACAAGACAAAATTGCACTTCTAAGTGATTCCGTGAATGCTGTTTTTAGAACTGACTGGAAGGGGCAGCAGCAGAAGGGCTGGGATGCTACCGCAGTCATGCAGAAGAAGGTGATGAACCTTGACTCTAGACTTGCTGAGCTAGACATGAGGTGTGTAATAAGCAACTGGAAACATCAGGGCACGAAAGTGGGATGGAAATAAAAATTTGGATTCATTCACTCAAACACAGTTTCATGGCACTGTGTCTGGTGCCTGTTGAAAAATTGACAATGACCTGGAAACAAATTCTGGAATAAGGTGAAAGGAGAAAAGAACTCTAGACTTCCTGAAAGAGAGCTAAATAAGTACGAGTGGACACAAACTTAACTGAATGCAGTCATGTAACTACCAACTCCTCTAAAACATTCTATGTTCACGGAAGAAATGATTACTGAGCAGGTGCTTTTCTAGGCCCACTGTGACATACTAAGCAGACAAACCAATGAGTCTCAAATTCTGCCCCAACACCTTACACATCCCTGCAGATTTTCATTTAGTAAATTGAGAGTAGAGCCTAAGAACCTCCTACCAGTAGATTTAAAACTACCCAGATGGGGATGTCCCTGGTGGTCCAGTGGTTAAGACTGCACGCTTCCAATGCAGGTGGCGAGGGTTCGATCCCTGGTCAGGGAACTAAGCGCTCACATGCTATGCAGTACAGCCGAAAGAAAACGAAAACAAACACTACACGGATGAAGATAACAGTTAGCCAGGTCGAGCACACACACTAGAATAAAGAAGCTCTCAATGACAGGATCAAGAGGTTTGGAGAAGCTCTGTTTTGCCAGTGAGACTATATTAGAGAAGTGTCACATAGAAAGACAGCAGTCTCCTGGGACCGCGTGCTGCCTGTACCACTGAGGAATCTGATGTCCAGAGCAGCTCCACATCTGCCCCGGGCCTCTGGACCGGCCCACGTCAGACGACCAGATCTCCCGGTCTTCTGTACCCACCTCAGCCAGCACCACTCCCTCCACTCCTCGAGTAACCCCAGCCTCGGGTCTTGAATAGTTTCTGGCCTGCGACTTCTTATTCAGAAGGTTCTAGGCTGATGACAGAAGATGTCGGCCAGTCAGGACTCTGAGAACTCCAGCTTTCCTTCATCTTGATTAAGCAGTGGGTCTTATCTTCTGATCTTAAAGCACCCTGTTATTGATCTATGTGTGTGTGCACGCCAGTGTATACACATTTGTCTCTTCATGTGCTGGTTTATTCTGCTGGCCTTACTACATGTGTATATTAGCTACACACATGTTAACACCACTACATCTGTGACAGGTCAACTCAGGTCATTAGCACATGGGGGTACAGTATGAGGACATATTTAAAAATTCTGACTTAGAACCTGATGCTGTTAACATCATGGTCTGAACCAACTCCCAGATAGGAAGACGTCTATGAAATCCCATTCACTGGAGGAATTTCCATTTAGGAAAGCAATAATATGACAATTTGTACATTACATACAAGATCAGCAAAGATTACCCCAATGATAATGAAGGAATACCTTCATTTTCCCCTCCTATGATTCTGGTTAAACATCAAAACTTACAAGAGGCTCTACAGAGCTGATGAATACTAAAAATAGAGGGAGGATTTACAAGTCTAACAACATCTGATGTCAACCTATAATAAGCCTCCTGGAAAACCACATTCCCTTACAAAATAAAAACAGCAGTTAAGGTCTGTTAACACTGATTTCTTGCCTCACTAATCTCACTTATAATTTTAAAACTCAGTGTAAATTTAAGGCATAGTTTCATGAGGGTTTAAGGAAGACTTGGGAAGAAATCCAACCTACTAGGTATTGAATCTTTATATGAGAACTTAGAAACTTTTTCTGAAATATTGCCCAGCTATCAAGGGTTGAAAGTTCTGGATGTGGATAATTGATGAACTGGCATAAACTGCTATAAACCATAAACATTTAAAGAAGGTCCATCAATTTACATTGCAAAGGAATACTGCTCATCAGACTGTATAACCTACATCAATGCATGAGGTGGGAGTAATCTAGTAACACAAGGAATTAAGTTACTGACCTACTTTCTGATTTACATGTAAGTCCTACAGGCTTAATCAGTAATCAAGATAATCTTAGGGCAGGAAAATAAAAATTTTAAAATGTTACTTACAATTCAAAGAAATAATTTCAAATGGAAGATAATCACTCCACAGGGTGAATTTATAGGTTTATAGAAAAAATTAAATACATGAAGTCTATATTTTACTTCTTTATGTAAGAGAAGGCAAAGGAGTTTCTTGCTTCTGTTTACTCACATATCTATGCATTAACTGCCTTCTTGAGAGACACCATAGGACTCCAGATCAAGCAAATATCTGTAAAAGACTAATTACTCCTTCCCTGCACACATAATACACAGACATGTACACAAGTACAAATAGACCAATCTGAAGAAAATATGTTGTTTTTCATGCACTTATTTTCTTTGATCTTAACCTACCTCTCACCCAAAAAATACAGTGATTTAGTATGATACAGTTAAGCGTTTACATAATAATTTCAAGATGGTGGATAAAAGGGAGAAATGTTACCCACAATATACTTCAAAAGAATAGAATATATTTATATGAAGCACACAAAGCAAGGCCCAACATTTCCTTTCTGAAACATGTGGCCAATTTGATGTCCCTATGTGGTGGCTAAAGAACACAAAATTAAAAGTTGTAGCATCTCTTTAGAGTGGTTTTGAACACACAACATTGTACAAAAGCATTCAAGCCTTTCTAAACTCATTCATTAGAAACTGAAGAATGAAAGATACTCACATAATGGGAAAGGCCTGGTTTTCTTTCATTTCCCCACCCTATACAAGTACTGCTTTACCTAAAAATCTATGAAATTAATTGAAAAATTATTTGTAAAAGTGAAGGGAGGAGGCAAAGAATTCCATGTACATTCAACTGTAAAATCTGTTATTAAAGGAAAAGACATGGAAACTATTTCGACAATATGCTTGTGAAAAATGAAGGAGAAAAAAGGCTTGAAACATCAAAAATGTTGAGATCAAACAATACCCCCAACCTCTCTTAATACTCTAAGAATGAAAGAACCCCTTCTAGTAACATCCAGGGCTAGCTGTTTGAAACTGATATTTATGAAATCTAGACTATCCTGTGCATTGAATCTATTTGTCTTCCAAACCTATGGATCTCTCCTCTTGGTAACACGTCTTTCCCTTATGTAACAATTCAGTCAGTCCCGTAGCTCCAGCTAAGAGCTGCTATTGGCCGATGAGTTAAGCACTTCATTCCAAAAGAAAGTTTCCTTTTTCAAAAATGCTAATATTGATGCTAACACAACTACCTTTTACTTTTTGTATCAAAACAAAAGATAAACTTAAAACATATCATCACTTCATCACATACACCACAAGAATCATGGATACACATTCTAACAACAATGAGTCCAAGGCAACTTGGCCAGGGGAGAATGCAGACGCCAGCATGTGGAAGTCACAAAGGACAGAGGAGCACACTAAACTACTTCATGAGTACCTGAGCAGCAGGACTCAGACTGAAGGAAACCCCACGGGACCAAAAGTTCTGGTTTCAACACAGACAAATGTGCTACCACAGCTCAGCTAAATAATATCAGTCATTCAACAACATGATTCAAATTTCAATTACATGGTACAGTAACTGTGAGTAATTGCATACAGTATAAACTTCACTACTGGCTCTTCAGTTCAAAGATCACTATGTCCATCATAATGATGGACGTCCATCATTATCAGTAACCAATCATGTCATTTTTTTCAAAGTCTGTCACTGATAGACACCCAAGTGTGTAGCTGTGCTGCCTCCTTGTCTCCCAGTGATGAATCCACATGCCATTTTTTTTAAATTGACAATCTAAAAAGGACACTATGCAACTAAGATGAAAGTGAAGCAAAGAAGCAGTGATAATGCTGGAAGTGAAATTCCAATAAAAATTAAATGGAAGTTACAGAAGAAATAGTTGACTGTGAGAATTTTTGGCACTGTCACCATTCAAGAGACTTTAGATCTACAGTCAGAGGAATTCAGTGAAGACAAATCGGTCAATATAAATAAGGAATGTAGTTGTGACAAAAAGGATGAAGATGTCGCAGAGGAAGTCACGCTTGCAAAAAATTTGACATTAAAGGAACTGAGAGATCACTATAACATGGAAACAGCAAAAGATAAAATGGTGAAAGCAGATCCAAAATTCAAAGGGAGTTTAACAATTCACCATGACATAATCAGATACTCACTCCACCCTGTAAGTTATATGACAGGAAGGCAAGCACTGTTCAAACTACTCTTGATAAGGGATTTTTTATAAAGAAAAAACAAAACACTAATTCCGATGTTTTAAATTACTGTACTAAATAAATATTCATTTTAATTTTTTGCTTGTTTCTCTATGCATTTATAACCAACAATAAAAGAATTTTTAATGTTTTAACAAAAATGTTTAAAGGTCATGGAATAAGTGTAACTTTTGCCATTAAGATTCCTTTGCACGATTTCGGTTTGCATGGTCATTTTCATGGTCCAGCACTACCATGCAAAGTGTGGACTGCCTGTATACACTGCAAGGGAAAGGAGGAGGTAAAAGAAAATCCAGAACAGCTGGGTCTACCCAGAGAAGGGAGTGGAACAGAGAGCAGACAACTGCTACCTTTATATTACACAGAACTACAGGTAAATAATAACCTTTTCCTTCTCCAGCATGTTTTCCCTGCTAAGTCACACACAAAAAAACATGGATGAAACAGAGAAACCAACTATTAAGAATGGACAATTACTCAGAATTTATTCCTGATTTTTTAATATCTTAAACCCATGTATTCTGAAAGAGAAATGGGTTTTATTTGATTTATGGGTGGATTAGCTGCTTACGCCGGTATTGGTTTGCAGCAACAAGGGACATATTAATTGTGGGGAGAAAGATGACAAAAATAAGTTCCCCATTCACACTATGCACTATAAACCACCTACCTAGTAACCACTCTCCTCCCCTTCCTTAACAAGGAAAGAACTATTCTGTTGGGAAGACAAGTCATGAGTTGAGAGATAGTAATTAGGAAAATCCACTCAATTTTCTAGGCTCTTTTGCAGCTGGGAATAGCCATGTGACCAAAAGAAATAACTAAAGGGGACTCCATTGAGAGAAAGCCTGGAAAACCTTCACATCCCAGATAGAAAGGTGAGAGACACATCTGGCACTAGTCTCCCCTTCCCCACCCTCCATGGTCTCACTTTCTCACCTTCAATGCAGACGTGACACCTCAAATTATAGAAACCATATTCTACCTATAAGGCAAAAGGCGTGAGAGAAAAGGCCCAAGAGAAACCCCAGATATGTTGGCTCCAGCATCACTAGAAGCCTGAGCTCACAAAAGTTTGCAACCCACCCACTTCCAATTTTTTTATATACCAGGGAGCAGGGGGACAAATATGCATTTCCTAAGTCACCATCAGGTTTTCTGTTTTTTGCAGTCAAAAGCATCCCATTGATTAACCATTCTTATTTTAAACTAAGTCAAATGTAAGTGTAGATGGTCAGAGACTAAGAAAAATAAAAATACTCTGATTGAGGTAGCAAGCTGATGAAATCTTCTTCTTGCTTTACCTCTGATTTCTATTAGTACTGTCCATGGGGTCACAAAGAATCAGACACGACTGACTGAACAACAAAATTAGTACTGTGACAAAGTCTGGACAATCGGTTACATTTTTAAGAAAAAAGAGAAATATCAATGCAACAAAAATCTCCAAATTTATTTCCTTTATTATCAGGCTTAAAAATATTTACTCTACTGTATACTCCTTTCAAGACACTATTTATGTCCTCCAACACTGAATAACCAAGAAAGTGAACATTAGGAAAGTTACCAAAAACTCTATTCTTTTCATTATGTTTGTATACCCAACTCACAGCTTCTTTTATGTAGCCACAACACACAGTAGTACTGGGCCTTAGTCAACGCTGGCTAACCAAAACTATGTGGAAACTGTACACACAGGACAGGGAGTAATAAACTAAACACAGGTTGATTCAGAAAACAGCTATCTGCCCTTGCCCATCACAACATCTCTAAAAAGTTGCTGTACTTCCTCTCAAAAATTATAATTTTCTGCTCCACTGGCTCCTTATCTGGTAGCCTGTTCTTTCTGGGAGCATTTTTATCACCTCTGCCAAGGTTATGTAGCAAACATCTGTAAGACAAAACCTGTGGCCAGCACCCTTCCCTAAAGACAGAAACTCAGTCAGAGTCATTTTTGTACGTCAATGTCAAAACCCAGTGCTTTTTACACATTAAAGTTCAAACATTCTGAATACTAAAAACATTTTCCTGTCATTTCAGGTGTCTAAACTACGCCATTTGAAGCATGCCTGAACTCCAGCTCTGTACCCACTACGGCCAGCATCCCTTACCGCCCTCCCCTTCTCCACTGCAAGACTCCACCTGGCGGAGCAGTTTTCTTTCTTTTCAGGCTGAGCGACATTAGAGACGAAGGCAAACAATGGCAAAGGCAAAGATGATGCGGCCTCTGTCAGTGACAGTCACCAAGCACGTGATCATCTCTTAACACTGCTGTCTCTTCTAACAGCCACAAAGGAGAATATCACTATTTTCTATTTTAAAAATAAGCCAACTGAGACTTCATAGGTGAAATTACTCAACTGAATTCACAGAAGGTCACTGAAACCAGTAAGGTGTCTTGACCCCGCTTCCAACCCCACAGCAAAACTTCTTTAAAGCATTATCTTAAAAAAAAAAAAATAAAGCATTATCTTGACCACGTCCTCCTGATGGAGCCTCTGCAGCAGGTCTACGGTCCTCCGCGTCAGGGAGACCGTCCTCACCCGGGTCTTCCCCCATGGAGCCTCCGCAGCAGGTCTACGGTCCTCCGCGTCAGGGAGACCGTCCTCACCCGGGTCTTTCCCCATAGAGCCGCCGCAGCAGGTCTATAATCCTCCGCGTCAGGGAGACCGTCCTCACCCGGGTCCGCAGTCACCAGGTCCTGAGTTCAGTGGCCCGGTTCCGCCCATCTCCTGTTTTCTCAGCAGCTTCTGACCCGGTGACGACTGGCTCTGAGTTGCTGTCTGCTTCCTAGCCACTCTCCTGGGGGCCCCTCTACCCTGCTGGCTGCTCCATCTTTTTCATTCATTGGTTTCTCCTCCTCCCAACATAGACATGGGGGCCAGTTTTCAGACCTCTAATTTCACTCACTCCTCAGTCAGCTCATCTGGCCACATGGATTTATATTCCTTTTGATGCCAATAATTTCCAAATGAGAAACGCCCTCCTGACCTACCCCTAAGCTTTAGATGCACATAACCAACTCCACAGTCAATGTCTCCTGCTGCCACATCAAGCTTTTCATTGGAAATCCTCTTAACTAGGTTGATGAGTGGTCATTTAAATTTTTCAAAAATTGATTATCCTCTGGGTGAAGTAGAGAATCATAAAAAAGGACACATATTGTAAATATGCCTTTTCTTAATTAAAACATAAAACCAATTCATTCATTCACTAGCCAATCTTTTTATATAAGACCAAAGCCTTTTCTCTGAATGTGAGCCCACATATAAATGTTCCATATCATCTTTCTATAACACGCTGGATTGTCCTATGATTTCAAATTTTATCTAAAATAGAACAAGAATATAAAGACATTAACAACACACTCTGAATACAGAAAGCATCTAGATTTTTATGATTTTTCTCAATCTTTTATAACTGACTTGCCCCAACTTAATTCTATGGCAAAAATAATTCTATTTTTACAGACCCACTCTGCTTTTTCAAGTTAGTTTTCAAACAAACAACCCTTTCAATTCTCAAGCAGACAACTCTCTTTTTAAGCTCAATATTCATCAGTTTACAGGAGACATGAAGAACTATGTAATTACAGCAGTAGAAAACAAGAGCATAATGAGACTCCTGGTGGCACAAAATTCAGCTGAAAAGGGTAGAGGAACAGTACAGACTACAAGGGGTCTATTAGCTTCGAGGGCTTAGGGCACTTTGGCATCCAATAATATGTTTTGTGGTGAAAATAAAAAGTATTGGTTAATCTGAGTCTGTTAAGGGAATATGGACCAAGCAAGTTCTTTTCCTCCACTTCCCACCTCTATCACCATGAAATCACACTTTCTCTAACTCCCCTCACCTTAAGAAATGTCAACACCCAATGACTAAAACTAAAACCTACAACTCCGCTCTCTATCTCACCAACCTTTCAGACACCGGTAATTGCTGCCCTTTGTAGGAACCCTTAGAATATATCCTGGATGTAGTCACTTCTCTCCTTCTCCATCTCCATCATCCATGGTCCAAGCTGCCATCATCTCCCAACTGTAAAAACTGTGTAACTAGTCTCTGCACTTCAATTCTGGCCTCCCCCGTCCTCCACATAGCAGCCTGAAAGAACTTGGTAAAACATATCTCTCACTACGAGAGACGATTTAGTATGCATTTAGTATGAGTAAACCACACATAGCTATGACAGAAAGTGTAAGTCAGTATCTAAGCAATTATAGAAGGGCTAATCAAAAAAGAATACTGAGATTCCAAGTTATATCAAATGATGATGTGACATGAGAATTCCGTCATGATCTTGGTGCTATCTGACCTTGAAGCCATAGGTTGAACAAGACTTATAGTTTTTAACTTGTTTCTATTCCCTACAACACCTAATAAATGCCACACATGGACTCATAATGGCACACAAATGCGTGAAATGCAAACAAAGAATGTTTAAGAACAAGAAACAGACATGCAATTAGAATATGCAAAGAAACCTACATGAATCTAATACATACATTTCCCTATAACACTCCATCCCCTGAACAGCCATTTTCACCTAGAGCTGCAATGGCCAAAACAGGGGTCATGAGCCACACAGAGCTACTGAGTGCTTAAAGATATGGTGAGGACAAATAAGAAGTCACATTTTTAATTTTATTACATTTCAATTAACTTTAATTTTAGAACAGATTTTCAAGTCAATTATTGGAAAGTTTTAAGTATGATTGTAATGTAATCTGCTATGTAAACCTACCTTATCAACTATTAATTTTATGATATTAAATACAGATCAAATATTTCCAATGAAAATTTGGTGTCATAATTGAGACGTGCTGTTAAGTGTGAAATACACACTGCTTTTGAAGACAATACCAAAAAAAGAAAATAGAATAGCTTGCTAATAATTGTCTCATTGGTTACATATTTAAAGGGATTTTTGGGTTCACTGGTTTAAATAAAATAAATATTAAAATTAATTTTACCTGTTTATTTTTACTTTTTTAAATGTAGCGATGGAAAACTTGAAAAGTACATATGTGGCATGCATTATATTTCTACCGGGTCATACTATTCTGAAACTTATATATCTAAATGCAAACTAAATATATCACTATGATACATTAATTATTAATATTTTAAACACCTCCTGACCTTTTCACTTGATTGTCTTCTTTTCTTTAGTTGAATGAAATCTGTTTCCACCCTTTCTGCCAGCTCTAGTTTCCTCTTGTTTCTTTTAAAAGCAGCTAAACTGAATCCTATAAAAGAAACATTAAAAATAACATTTGAAAAATATTAGGGCAGTGGGGTAGACAAGGTATCCCGAAGAGCCTTCTCCAGACAAAATCCTTAAGAATGCTGGATAAAGGGTTTTGTAAGTCTTCTCAAGGTACACTAAGGTGAGAGGAGAATAAAAAAAGTAACCTAAGATTAAGAAAAAGGTCAAATCCAGAGAGAAAAGTGAGTTCTGAAGGTAGACGCTCTCCAGCAGTGTCTGCTAATGCACGCCACAGCCAGCTCTGATTTTGAAGGGCTCTGTGCATAAGAGATAAAAGACACTGGGACAATGCAGAGGAGAAAACATATCACAGATCATCCATATAAGAAGGGGGAGCCCAAAGGGCGATACACCTAATGAAGGAAAAACTGGAAAGCACAACAGTACACAAGGAATTAGGAAACCTGTGAGCTGACTTGGCTATAAATATATGAGAAGAAAGTCATGGTACACTTGGCCGGTTCAGGATAGGGAGATCTATTGTGCGTGTGTGTGTGTGTGTGTGTGTGTGTGCACGCGCAAGCACACATGCACACAGGGTGGGGCACGGCCTTCTTCTTAGAGAAGAACAACTGGAATTATAAGGAAAAAATACAGATATAGATAACATTAAAATATAAAAAATATTTTAGAATTCAGACAGAATCAGGAGAATCCATATTACTTATGTGCCCTGGAAAAAACAAATAAAAAAACAAAACAAAACAAATAATCTTGGTGAGATAATGCTTCAAAGACTCATTAAACACAAATGCAAATACTCGCTGGAAAAACCTGCATTTTTCCTCAAAGAATTTCCATGTTCCAATTAACATGAGCCCATAGTTTAAAAAAAAAATTCATAAAACGAATGAGAAATAAATCACCCCAAATGAAAAATAAAAATCAGCCAAACATTAGAAAGTGTAATCCAACCTGCAAAAACTTCACATACTGAAATGATCAATAATACACAGAATATAAAATATGTTTAGGCTCATAGACATAAGAAGATATTGAATGTATAACTAAGGAACAATAGGTGATAAAATGTCCAGACAGACTTGAAGAAGAATCAAATAGAACTTCTTAAAAAAAAATACAATAATGGGAATTTTAAAATTTAATACAGATTTAAACAATTAGATTGAGCTGATGAGAGAATTACAAACTGGAATATAACACTGGAAAGAATACAGTTTTCTAATAATAGAAGACTAAATATTAAAAGAATTTCTCCCACCAAATATTATCAAAAGTACTGGATAAAACATGAAAATTACCACCTTAAAAGCATTAAAAAAAAAAACATTAAAAATATCAAGCTTTTCTGGGGCTAAACTAAGGGCTAAAGCTATTATTATTGCACTGTGAGCATTGGATAACAGTAGAGCAGTTGAATTTGATTCCACAACATGAAGGACAGCCATACGTTCAATCCAAAGGAAGGCTTCCCCACAGGAAGGCTAGGCTAGAACCAAACAAACCTACCCCTACCCTCTAACCCAAGACCAAGCGCATTTAGGCAACATGGTTCTCCTCAATGCGCTGAAATACCTGCTCATCCAGAGCCGCATATCCAATAAAATTCACTTCCAAAAACTAAAGTGAAATAAAAACAGCTTCAGGTGAACAAGAATGAACAAATTCACCACTGGCCAGACCCTATGCTAATGAAAACACTAAAGGGTAGGCTTCAGTAACAGACAAAATAATACAAAGTGAAAGCTCAAAGACACAAAAAGGTAAGGAGACGGGTAGGGAATTACATGCAAAGGAAAGGGTATATGGCAAATATAAATGAAAATTGACTAATAATACAATGATTAAAGTTTCATGGTACTTTTAAGTACTTATTAATTTCCCCCAAATTGATGTAAATTAATCAAAATAACAGTGGAAAAATAACAAAGATCTTCTAACATATCACTTTTAAGATTAAACAAGAAAATGTTAAATAAGGAAAAACAAATCTTAGGAAAATTAGGTGGAAAAGGAACCAGAGCTGCCCTCAGAACAAAGTCTAAGAACAATACTGTAGTAATGGATCCCCCTCCCCCCCAAAAAAGGGTAATGGAACTGACCAATAAATTTACAAATACACTCATGTATATTCTAAGAGAATTAGAGAATAACACTGATATTTCATACCAGTTGGAAACCTACATGTTATTCAGTAAACTTTCTTGGCACAATATGTTACTTATTTGGGGAAAAAAGTACAAGTAAATTCTTACCTCACACTACACACAAAACTGAAATCATACAATAACAATTTAAACATATAAAATTTAAACAAAGAAGTCCAAAAAGATTAAACCATCACACATGAGACATAAATATCAGTCTTTTTATATCAGTCTTTTTGAGAAAGACTTTAATTTTATTGTTTTTAACTTTGGAGTATTTTACATTGAATGTGATCAAAGCCAGAATCCATCAAAAAGGTGGTTCATTGATGGGCTTCTGGTTCAAGATGATGCAGTAGAAGGACAAACACATATCTCCTCCTGCAAGAGCACCAAAATTGCAACTAGCTATTGAACAACAGGAGGATGCTGGAACCCACCAAAAAAGATACCCCAAATAAAAAAGACAAAGAAGAAGCCATAGCGAGATGGTAGGAGGGGTGCAATCACGATAAAATCAAATCCAATACCCACTGGATGGGTGATCCACAGACTGGAGAACAATAACACCAAAGAAGCTGTCGCACTAAGGTGAAGGTTCTGAACCCCATGTCAGGCTTCCCAGCCTGGGGATCCAACAAAGGGACTGAGAATCCCCGGGGAATCTGACCTTGAGGGCCAGCAGGATTTTGATTATTAGCCTTCCAGAGAACTGAGGGAAACAGAGACTTCAGTCTTGGGAGGGCACAAATAAAATTTTACATGCACCAAGACCCAGAGGAGAGCAGTGACCCCAAAGGAGACTGAACCAAAACTACCTGCTAGGGTTGGAGGGCTTCCCGTGGATGTGTGGGTCAGCAGGGGCTCACCACAGGGACGGAAGGTCCCCCTTGGTGTAAACCCTCTTGGACTTTACCATAGAACCCGTAGACCCCAGGGCTGGGTCACCTCAGGCCAAACAACTACCAGGGAGGGAGAGTAACCCCATTCATCAGCAGATAATTGGATTAAAGCTTTACTGAGCAAGGCCCTGCCCACCAGAGCAAGACCCAGTTTTTCCCATCACCAGCCGCTCCCATCAAGAAGGTTACATAAGCCTCTTAGTCTCAGCCATCAGAGGGCAGAGAGAAGAAGCAAGAAAAAGCACAGCCTCACAAAACATTACAGAAAGTTAACCATAATGAAAAAGCAGAAAGTTATGTCCCAGATGAAGGAACAAGATAAAATCCCAGAGAAACAACTAAATGAAGTGGAGACAGGCAACTTTCCAGAAAAAGAATTCAGAATAATGATATTGAAGATGATCCAGGATCTCAAAAATAGAATGGAGGCAAAGATTGAGAAGATGCAAGAAATGTTTACCAAAGACCTAGAAGAACTAAAAAACAAACAGAGATGAATAATACACTAGAAGGAATCAATAGCAGAATAACTGAGGCAGATGAATGGATAAATGACCTAGAGGACAAAATGGTGGAAATCACTGCTGCAGAACAAAATATAGAAAAAAGAAGGAAAAAAAATGAAGACAGCCTAAGAGACCTCTCGGACAACATTAAACACACCAACATTCGCATTATAGGGGTCCCAGAGGGAGAAGAGAAAAAGGACCTAAAAAAATATTTGAAGACATACAGCCGGAAACTTTTCAAACATGGGAAAGGAAATAGTCAACCAAGTCCAAGAAGCTGAGAGTCGCAGGAAGGATAAATCCAAGAAGGAACACACCAAGACACACAGTAATCAAACTGACAAAAATTAAAGACAGAGATAAAATATTAAAAGCAACAAAGGAAAAACGACAAATAACATACAAGGGAATTCCCATCAGGCTATCAGCTGATTTCTCAACAGAAACTCTACAAGCCAGAAGGGAATGGCATGATATATTTAAAATGATGAAAGGGAAGAACCTGCAACCAAGAACACTCTACCCAGCAAGACTCTGCTTCAGATTTGACGGAGAATTCAAAAGCTTTCCAGACAAGCAAAAGTTAAGAGAATTCAGCACCACCAAACCAGCTTTACAACAAACGCTAAAGGAACTAGAGAAGCTCCTGCCTAGGGAAGGCAGGAGACACAAGAGAAGGAAAAGGCCCACAGAAAGTAAACCGAGATCAACTAAGAAGACGGTAACAGGACCGCACAGATCAATCATTACCTTGGATGTCAATAGACTAAATGCACCAACCAAAAGACAGACTGACTGGGTGGATGAAAGCATGTGCGTGTGTGCACCTTCACTTACCACATCACTCTGCTTGACGCCCCCAAATCTTATGTAATTATTTTATATTGTTAAGTTAATCATGTTCCCACTATGGCTTGCAATTGCAACTATCTTTTATTTTTTGTCTTGCTATTGATTGTGAAAACTGATAAACACCTTCTACTATTGCAATTATGTAACTATTACTCACTTAATACCACTCACTTAATACCATTGTATTAATCATGGTTGGTCAACAGAAAAATAATAGAAATCTATATCACCAGAACTAGGATTATTAGAAAAACCTGTAATCACTTTTTAAAATCCAGATGCATATCAGAATTATTTGAATTTTTTGAAAAATACAAATGCTCAGGTATTGCTTTTTTTCTCCAGAGGTCCAGATGTTTCTAATGAGTAGTCATGCTTAAAAACAACTAGAGTATATGATGATCTTTTACTTTTATCTAGTTTGTTTCATTTCTATTTTATATTCAGTGTTCCCATTTTATTTAGTTTATATTCTCTAATTTCTCCATCTTTTTTTTATGTTCTTTTTCAAGCCTTTATCTAGTAAAAACATTTTTGCATACATATATATAAATATGTATAATATATATTTTTGAAAACTTATGAATTTTTGCCTAACTAAAAAATTATGACATTTTGATTCTACTTGTTTGATTTAGTATGAATAGAATGCTAGATTTCTAATTAAAAAATAGATATGAAACTTTGTGACCCCAATTCTCCAGGCCAAAATACTGGATGTGGGTAGCCTTTCCCTTCTCCAGGAGATCTTCCCAACTCAGGGATCAAACTCAGGTCTCCTGCATTGCAGGCAGATTCTTAACCAGCTGAGCCACAGGGAAGCCCAAGAATACAGGAGTGGGTACCCTATTCCTTTTCCAGCAGATCTTCCTGACCCAGGAATTGAACCGGGGTCTCCTGCATTGCAGGCGGATTCTTTACCAACTGAGCTATCAGGGAAGCCGAGTTAAAAAATAGATATGAAACAAACAATAAAGGTTTACTGTATAGCATAGGGAACTATAGTCAATACCTTGTGATAACTTATGGTGGAAAATAATTTTAAACATAATATATATGTATTTGTATAACTGAATCACCTTGCTATGTACCTGAAACATTGTAAGTCAACTATACTTCAATAAATATATATTTTTTAAAAGATGGTTCATTGATAAAAAACCACATAAAATTTTAAATGTCTTAAGGCAAAAGATATTATATGCAAAAGTAAATTATAAATGACATTTTTAAAAATTTTAAGGTATATGCAAATAGTTATGAGATAAGATTAATATCCCTAAATCAGAATGGTCTAATATAAAATTAATAAGTTGGAGATAGAATCAAGATGGCAGAGTAGGAAGCACCAGGAATCTGTCCCTGCACTGAGACAACAACTGGTGTGCTAGAGTCTGTCTAATGTAAGTATTATGGAACTCTGGAGTCCATTAAAGGGGAAGGTTTCCAGGGGACGCCGTGGGTATAAACTGTGGTTAATTGGGTGAATCTCAGCTCACAGTGCAGTAGCCCCCACCAGCTCCCCACTCCCAGCCCTGTGGCAGGCAGCCCCCATTCCTTCAGCAGCGTGCATGTAGCTTGTGAGAGCCAGGTGAGTGATAGAGACCCTGTCCTCCAAACACCGGAAGCTATGCTCTGATTGCTGGTTTTGGGCTGAGGTACAGACTCAGAGACAGACAGCCATTGTTGCAATGCCTCTCCCTCCAGCTGAAGTGACCTCCAGGGAATTTAAAAGGCTACTGCTTTTTCCTCTTGTCGGAGACAGACATTTAAGGAGATATACAAATGGCCAATAACCACAGGAAAAAATATTCAACAGCATAATCATTAGGCAAATGCAAATAAGAATCATGAGATACCACCTCATATGCATTAGGATGACTGTTACAAAACAAACAAATGCAGAAAATAACAAGGGTTGATGAGGCTGTTGAGGGCTTCCCAGGTGGTGCTAGTGGTAATGAACCCACCTGCCAATTCAGGAGATTTAAGAGAGACACGGGTTCAACCCCTGAATTGGGAAGATCCCCTGAAGAAAGGCATGGCACCCCACTCCAGTATTCTGGCCTGGAGAATCCCATGGACAGAGCAGCCTGGCGGGATGCAGGGGGTCACAAAGAGTGTGACTTAGCACTGATGAGGCTGTGGAGAAATTGGAACCCTAGTACACTATTACTGAGAATTAAAAATGGTGGAGCTGCAGTGAAAAAGACTACAATGGTTCTTTGAAAAATTAAAAACAGAATTACCATATAATCTGGCAATTTCAACTCTGGGTAACCAAAAGAATCAAAAGCAGGTATTTATACACCTATGTTCACAGCAGCAATTATGCATAATGGCCAAACACTGGACGCAACCCAAGTTGATTCAACCCATTCAATGTATAAATGGATACACAAAATGTAGTGTATACATAAAACAGAATATTATTTAGCCTTAAAAAGAAATTCTGACATGTGCTACAATATGGCTAAACCTTGAGGACATGATGTAAGTGAAACAGGCCTGTCACACAACGAAAAATGTATAATTCCACTTATAAAAGGTACCTAGAGTAGACAAATTCATAGGGACAGAACTCAGAAAGTTGGTTGGCAAGGGCCAGGGGGAAGGACACGAGGGAGGAGTTAGCATTTAATGAAAACAGAGTTTCAGTTTTTCAGATGAAAAGCATTTTGTAGACAGATGGTAGTCACAATTGTACAGTGTAAATATAATTAAAGCCACTGAAATGTACCATTAAAAATGTTTAAGATGGTAAATTTTACATTGTGTATTTTACCAAAATTTAAAAAAAGATTTATGAAAAAATGTACATGAATTTTTATTTATAATAGCCCCGAACTGGAAATACCCAGATGCCTTTCAGTGGATAAAGGATTAAACAAAACAGTGGTATATCCTCTGTTTAGCAATTAAGATGGTACAAGCTATTGATAAGCACAATCACCTGGATGAATCGCAAGAAAATTATACTAAGTGATAAAAAAGCCAGTTCCCAAAAACTCATATCCTGTAGAACACCATTTATATAACATTCTTGAAATGACAAAATTATACAAATGGAGAAAGATTAGTAATTGCCAGGTGTCAAGGAAAGGGTGAAGGTGGGAGGTGAGTGGGTGAGACTATAAAAGAGCAACATGCGCGATCCCTGTGGTGATGAAAGGCTGTGTATCTTGACTGTCAATACCTTGAATGTGATATTATACTATTAGTTTGGCAAGATGTTCCCATGGGAGGAAACTGGGCAAAAGATACATGGAATCTCTCTGTGTTATTTCTTAGGATTGCATGTGAATTTATAAGTACTTCAAAATAAAAAATTTGAAACTGGCCATATTAACTAGCCATATGAAATTAAGTGTTGATATATCTATGCTAAAACTCTGCAATATGTTAATATCATGAATTGTTAATATGTTAATATGCTTTCAAAGTACCCTAAACAGAGGCAGAAAAACTACTGAATATAAGAACACAACCCAGCCATAGAAAAGAAGAAAACAGGATTCTTTGTGACAGAATCATGCCCCTAAACTGATAGAATAGGATGTCCTTAATCTACTCTTTACTTAATTTAAAGATGTACCACAGGACCTACCAAAGCATAAAATAGCTGAAAATTAAGGAATAGATGGTAGCAACTTTGTAGCACAAACTAAGGTTGTCCTTTACCAAAGGAAAACAAAATTACATCCCTTTGAACTTCAACCTTAATAAACTTTCTAGAATTCAAAAGAATGTACACATTCTATCCCAGACATTCTGAAACTGAATGCACTGAAATTACCTTTTAAACTTTAAAAATGTCAGATGCCTGGGGCCCATCTAAAAGTTGCTGTTTTAATTGATTCTGAGTGCAGCCAGGACGTCTCAAAGCTCCCCAGTGACTGATGTGCAGTCAGAGCTGAAAACCACCGCTCTAATGGTTACACCTAACTCCAGGCAGGATCAGTCACTAAAATCATCATACCAGTCAATGCCACAGAGCCAAGCCTATTCAATTCTGCTGAGACCACATCACCAAGATCATCTTCATATCCAACATATGGTGAGGGTGATATTAAGAGTCAACATTTGAGTATTTCTATGGACCAGAAATTGGAGTAGAAATTCTTTACAATATACATTATTTCAAGGAATCACAACATCTCCATGAGAAAAGTTTCTAGGAGGTAACTTGCCCCTGATCATAAAGGCCTCCAAAGGATGTGGTCATAGTATGAGCTACTGAGTGGTCATCAAAGGCACCAACCATAAACAGCCAGATTCCTCAAAAGTACACAGTAAACCACTTAAGAATCTGGCAATCGCCGGCAAAATAGTAAATGCACATCCTGTATGAGTCAGTAAGTCTACTTCCAACTATTCAGCACAATAAACATATATATATGTGTATATATATATATATATATGAAGTGATGTGTACAAGAACATTCATGAAATCATCAATGTTAATGGAAAAAACTAGAAACAACCTGAGTGCTTATCAATTAAGAGACTAAATAAATTGGTAAAATGCTACTCAGCAGTTTAAAGTTAATCCATCTCTATACATATCAACATGGACAGATTTCAAAGTACTCCTTGCTGACTGACAAAACAATATTTTTAAAAATCATATTATAATACTACCTGCCTAAAAACTAAGGATACAACAGTATGATACCATTTATCTACTTATAAAAAGAATACTACTACACATTTCTGGATTTCCCTGGTGGCTGAGACGGTAAAGTGTCTGGCTACAATGTGGGAGACCTGGGTTCGATCCCAGGGTCGGGAAGATCCTCTGGAGAAGGAAATGGCAACCCACTCCAGTACTCTTTCCTGGAAAATCCCCTGGACGGAAGAGCGTGGTAGGCTACGGCCCATGGAGTCGCAAAGAGTCAGACACGACTGGGCAACTTCACTTCACTACACACTTCAACATTTCTGTTGGAACAGAGAGAAGCAAATCAAAGAGGTAACTGTGCTTATCAGACTGGGCAGGAGACTGCAAATGGTAATGGAAGTATAAAGGAAGACCAGGTTTATGGAGAATGCTCCAGTATTTAAGAAAACAATATATTCCTATGCCATGCACTTAAAAAGTAATTATACAATGTTTAGATACAATTATTTATATTATTTTATTATTATAGGGCTTCCCTAATAGCCCAGTTGGTAAAGAATCCACCTGCAATGCGAGAGACCTGGGTTCAATTCCTGGGTCAGGAAGATCCCCTGGAGAAGGGAAAGGCTACCCACTCCAGTATTCTGGCCTGGAGAATTCCATGGACTGTATAGTCCACGGGGTCACAAAGAGTCAGACATGACTGAATGGCTTTCACACATTTACAAAACATATAGCTTATATCAGACTAACCCACAGATCAATTATTATAAACTCTGGACAGAATTTTTTAATTAAAAAAAAAACACACCTATTTGAAGGCAAGTGATCAAAAGCTGACAAAAATAGGGGAGGATTCAACCACTGAAAGAAGAAACACAATAGGTAAGATCCAAATTCAAACGGCTTTTCCCACGAGGCACTCCCTACTCTGTGAGATGCACAGAAAATAAAGCTCAGGTAGAAAACTACGGTCTTACCGGTTGGAAAGGCAGGAGTGTGGGGCTACTGAAGTCACTGGAAAGTGAGGGAGGAATCCTGCTAAGGAGAAATCCACAAAAGGAAGCCCAAAATCTATGTGTGTGTTAGTCCCTCAGTCATGTCTGACTCTTTGCAGCCCATGGACCATAGCCCGGCAGGCTCCTCTGTCCATGGAATTCTCCAGGCAAGAATACATGAGTGGGTAGCCACTCCCTTCTCTAAGGATCTTCCCGACCCAGGGATTGAACCCTGGTCTCCTGCACTGCAACAGAGCCACTAAGGAAGCCCCAAATCTATGTAAAAGTCCCCTCACATCTTGAATGAGAGCTTAACTCTCACTCACACGGGATGCAAGATTCCATGAAGTTCACAGAGGAGGGACTTCCCTGATGGTCCAGCTGGTAAGACTGCACTCCCAATGCAGGGGGCCCAGGTTTGCCGCCTGGTCAGGGGACTAGATCTCGCATGCCACAGCAAAGACCCTGCAAGTGCGAATGGAAAAGCCCACCTGCCACAACTAAGACCTGGGGCAGCCAAATTAAAAAAAAAAAAAAGTTCACTGAGGAAAATAATGGCCAAAAAGTGGACAGATGTTTTAGTAAATACCCACTGTCCGAGAGACAAAGTTTGAGGCTTTCCAATGTACACCCCAGAAAAGCCATATCTCAGGAATAAAGACCACAAGCTGGTACTAAGGGACAAGTCTAGAATTAAGGACAAAACTGAAACAGACTTACTTTAACAAAGCCTGAACCCAGGCTGCGACAATACCAAGGTGATCTGCAAATAACTTAATTACATACTAGAACAAGTTCAACATCATTCAAAGGAAGATAAACCATGGTTTCTAAAATGCATCATCCACATGCTCAAGTTGTAATTAAAAAAAAAAAAGTTTGAGACATGCAACTAAATGGAAAATTTGTGACCAAGGTCACAAAAAAAATCTATCAATTGAAACTGATGCACAGATTACCCAGATTTCAGAATTACCAAAGATTTCAAACAATTAAAATATTGTTATTAATAGCAATGATATTATCAATTACAATTGATAAATATGTCAACAATGGATATAGTGAGTGAAGATACGGGAAATTTCAAAACAGAGATGAAAGCTGTGTTGGTTTTTTTTTAAGGAAAACTTTAAAACTGAAAAACACAACATCTTGCACTTACTTTTTTAAATCATAACAAAAAATTAATATCAAATTAGATACTGCAGGAGGAAAGATAAACAAGCTTGGAGACAATTCAACAGAAACCACACAAATAGAAGAAACATGATGGTTAGTTTTATTTGTCAGAGTGACTGAGCCAGAGTGCCCAGATATTGGTCAAACACCATTCCAGGTGTGTCTGTGAGGGTATGCTTGCTGAGGATGAGATTTACATTGAAGTTGATAGAGTAAAGCAGATTGCCCTCCCTAAACTGGTGGACCTCATCTAATCAGCTCAGAGTCTTAACAGAACAAAAAGGCAGAGACGCTCCCTTGAGTAAGAGAGAAATCTTCTTGCCTGACTGCCTTTGAACTAGAATATTAACTTTTTCCTGCCTCAGACTTGAACCGAAACATTAGCTGTTCCTGGTCTTGGGCATGCCAGCCTTCACACTGAAACTACACAGTCCAGGTGACCTCCTGGTTTTCAGGCCTTTGAACTTAGATCGAAATTACTCCATTGACTCTCCTGGTCTCTAGCATGGTGTCTGATTCTGCAGATCTTGGGACTTGTTGACTTCTACAACCGCATGAGCCAATTCTTTATAATATCTCATATATAGATAAATATTGGTTCTGTTTCTATGGGAATCTTGATTATCACAGAAAGCAGAGAACAAACACTGGGGGGAAAAAATTAAAGCTTGAATAACACATGAAAGTGTCAAATGTTTACTATAGGTGAAATGGAAGTCCGAGAAACAGATGAGGGACAGCAAGAATGTGAGGGAGAGCAATTGTTTAAAAACCGGATCCACAACAAAACCAGCACAAAGAAAAGCAAATTTGGCAAAAACAAATATAAAGAACAGTTCTTAAAAGCAGTCAGAGAACAAGAAGACACAGGAAAGCAGTAACAATCACGTCTGACTTCCCAACAGGAACAATGGAATCCAGAAGAGAATGGAATAACATCGTTAAGTGTCCAAAGATACAATGGAATATCATTCAGCTATAAGAAGGAAATCCTGATACATGCTACAATATAGGTGAACCTTGGAAACATACTAAGGAAACAATCCAGACACAACAGGACAAGTATTATGTGATTCCATTAGAAAAGGGACCTAGAATAGGCAAATTCGTAGACAAAGAAAGTAGAAGAGAGGTTACCAGGGGCAGGAAAGAGGGGGCATGGGTAATCACTGTTTACTAGGTACAGAGTTTCTGGCTGAGTTAAGGAGACAACAGAAATGGACAGGGTGACAGTTCCTCAGCACTGCGGATGTACTTAGTACTACTGAATCATACACTCAAAAACTGTTAAAATAGTAAATTTTACATTATGAATATTTTGCCACAATTTTTTGAAAGTACTAAAAGAAAAAAAAAACCTGCCAACCTAGAAGTCTATATCCAACAAAAAATGTCTTTTCAAACCAAAAGCAAACTAAGGATTTTTTTTTTTTTCAGATAATGAAAACAGAAAATTTTCCACTACCACATCTACCACATTACCAGAAAAGCTTTAGCATTCCAGGCTGAAGGAAATGATGCCAGAAAGAAATTCAAATCTACATACAGGAATGAAATAAGTAATTATATGTGAAAATGTGTAAGAAATTTAGGATAAACCTTAGAAAGACATTCTGAAAGTTGAAGAACAAAAACCTACAAATTATGCCTCCTAAAGGTAATCAGGTATAAAGCATTATCATTAACCAGCATATAATCATAACCATTATAAAATACCATTTTATTTCTACTGAGGATTAAACAAATGGCTGATTACCAGATGGTATTTAAAATTTCTTTAATCTAAATAATAGGTATAGCTTCTCCTTTTAAATTCGTAAGTCAAAATCATTCTTTTTTGCCAAAACAAAAAAAATGAATACATCGCTTAACTTTCAAACACCTTATTTATTCAGAGATTTCCTGTTGATTGGGTATATGTCATAAAAAAAAAAAAAACTATGGCACCTTATATTTTTCTTATTCCAAGTATAAAATACTAATATACAGTCAAAAATAATTTTGCCATCTTGCAAAAATCTAGTACCATTTTATAACATGTTTTTATATAAATGTTCTGAAGTAAAATTGGCAGACTGAATGCATGAATTCATCCCCATGCCCTACTAAAAATTTACCAGAAAGAAATGTAAGTGGGGAGAAAGACTGGCAGACACCAGGGGTGAACATAACAATGGTATCAGCATAGTTTTAGAAAATAGAAAGCAAGTAACTAACTGAGCAGAGGAAGATGAACCCCAATGCCCACTAGCCAGGACATCACAAAGCAAATGAATCTTGGCCAAACTAAACTAATTTCTGCCAAAGAAACATCAAGAGAACTTGAAATAGAGGCACCTGGTGTGTCTGAAAGCCAGGTCAGGACTAAAAACAGGAGAACAGGGAGATGGAGATGCCCAGATCCTTTCCTTGTGCTTGCAGAAAACATGAAGTTAACTCATGGAGAGACTGAACCAGATGGGCCCTAATTTAGCTGACATGGAGCACAGCTGGGAGCAGGCAGGGACTCTACCTGAAAAAATAGACTTTGACGTAAAAGTCTGAGGAAGGCAAAGGAACACCTCCGGCCCTTCCCATGTTCTATACCCAAATACTGGCTACCGCCCTGCCAGAGGTGGGAAGATGTCTCTCCCTAACCCAAGGGAAAAACTGCAGAGAGAAATGACCAGGCCTCCTCTCTTGAGGTCAAACAGACCTGCCTCTCACACAAAGCTGCCAACAGGCCCGTAGGTGCCTCACTCGGGAATATGGAACTGCAGAGGGTCACTAGATAGTTGAGGAAATTAGCAAACATATATTAGTGTCTGAAACACACAAAGTAAGACAGAGGAAGCAGAAATAGCAGATAAGAGCAAGTTTTAAACCATAATATCCCAAGAGAGAGGGCAAAAATGCTGAGTTCATGAAACAAGAACAAGGATATCATGTTTTAAAAGTATTAATCACAAATCCATGGATCAGAACCCACCAGGCTGCTCTGTAAAGCTGTGGGATTTCCCAGGCAAGAGTACTGGAGTGGGTATCTATGCTCTCCTCCAAGGGATCTTCCCAACTCAAGGATCAAACCCTCATCTCCTGCATCTTGGGAGTCTTTACCTGCTGAGCCCAAAAATATTAAAATCAAAATTACAAATTCATTAGAAGTAGAAGATTTGGAAGAAAAAATTGAAGAAACTTCCCAGACAATAGGGCAAAAGACAGAGATTTTTATAAGGAGGGGAAAAAAAAGTAATTTTTGAAAAGGATACATAGGATTAAAGCACAAGATCCAACCTCTAATTCGTAGATATTAGAAAAATATAATAGAGGTAGGCAGAAATGTTACCACAAGATTTTCTTAAAAAATCTCCCCAAAACAGAAGCAGACGTATTTCCAGATGGAAAGTCCAAAAGAGAACTCAGTAATCATAAAGAGAAAAACAGACTCATCCCAAAGTATCATTGTCATAATAAGAACATGGAATTAAGAACTTCCTTTGAAAAAGGGGAAAAGACCACCACAAAGAACTGGGAACCAAAGTGCCAGTGGACTGCATAATAGCAAGATTGGAAGTTAGAAGATACAGCAATTTCTTCAGAAACCTAAGTGAAAGTGACTTCCCATCTTTCATATACCAACTGTGGGAGTAAAACAAGAAGAAGAAAACAAAAAACCCACACATGACTTGAGGAAGCAGCCACTTTGACACTGGAGAGAGGAAAAGGCAGATCCAGAGTGATGGGGCAGTGAAGAGCAGACGGCAGCTGCATGGCAGACCTAGGGGCACGCAGGCAGACCCAGGTCGCCAAGGGGCCTGTGTCCAGGGAAAAACAAAACGCAACTGGCAGGGAGCCCTGCCCTAAGTTCCACCAGGGAGAGCTTAAGGCGGAACTAGTGATCGGGAGTGTGAGAATACAGAGGCCTCATCCTCCCTGCCCCCCTCTGCACACACTTCTCCCGCCAGCCTCTCGCTAGTCCAACTTTCAGTGACATCAAACTCATTTTGTGAATATGTTACTAACTGCTGGTCCTTGCTAGACACTTGCTGTGATACATAATTATATCTTTTTTCTACAGCTTGGTTTCCTTGGAGCCAATGAGTCCTCATTTTTTCATTTGATTATTTAAATTATACTCATAGATTACTTAATAAAATATCTTTTTAAAAATTTTAAGTTGTGTATGTTTTTAAACAATTTCTTTGTTTTATGCATAAATATGCAGCCATGACTTCTTTCTCAAGACAGACATATGAAACACACAAATATAGATATTTATATCCATTTTTTACTTTTTAAAGTCATTATTAGATTTAATCATTATGTCTTTATAACAATTTCTAGTTACTTTATAACATTTCATTATAAGAATATGTAATGGTTTATTTACTTACATTCTTCTGAGTTGGATATAAGAGTTTTTCAAAATTTTTTATAATTTTTTTTATGTTTTTCTTTCTCTTTTTCTTAACTGAAGTATAGTTGATGTACAATATTATATAAGTAGCAGATATACAGTATAGTGATTCACAATTTTTAAAGCTTATACCCCATTTATAATTATTAGCTACATCCCCTGTGTTGTACAATATATCCTTATGGTTTATTTTATACATAATAGAATTTCTTTTACATTTTTAATAAATGCTCACTGAGCACCCTTCTACATAAATATGTCTATATCTCTAATGACAAGTTCAGAGAAGCAGAATGGGTTTAAGGCTTTTGATTTATATTACTCAGCACCATCCTCCAAAATTTCTGCCAATCTACAGTTGTACCTACAATGTATTATGTTCATTTGACCACACACTTACCTTCACCAAGTAAGAGGGATTTAACAAGTAAGATTTAACATGTATGCATCTTAATCTAAATGTCCCTATTAGTTATGCTGTATTATCTATTTATGACTTTTGACCTTTTTTCTATTTTTTTGTTTTTCCTTCTCCTAGCCTTGGTACTTAGATAGGCCTTCTTCAGCTCACGGATGGGTAGATGTTGACCTATGTTTTCTCTCTCTTTAAGTGGGTGGTATTATGGTTTTACTGTCAGTAACTATTTTAAGTAGCCTACAAGGGATCCTTTAACAATACTTCTATAAAAGCATGAAAAGCAGGAGTGGGGGGACCTCAGGAATATAAAGTTGACTGAAAATCAACTAACTTTCTATGTATCTTTTAACATACAAGCTTTCTTCCTTAAATACTGGTGCTACATGGATCAAAAGCAATGTAACACTTTCAGGTATAGATGCTAATACAGCTTAATTTTGAAAAGATTTTACTCACTTGTGGTCATGATGCTGGGAGGGCAAGAGGGTATTCCATGATCTACTGCCCATCTGTAGGCTCCTTCTCCAACTAAAAAGCTAACAACAGAAAGATTATTCTTTTAAAAATCCAGTGTCATCCTCTCCTACATGTATATAGGTAATAAATATATACATTTATTGATATACATATATAATAAAGTAATATAAGCAATATAATAAGGCAACTAAAAATTTTGCAATACCTCAAAATGGCTATATACCAAAAGGCTTCATTTAATTTTTCCCCAAGTTAGAAATTTTACAACTGGAAACAGTAAATGGTATGATATCATTTGCAATAACTAATAAGTAAAAATTGGCAAAATGCAACATAATAAGAAAAAATAGTTGATTTCCCAGTGGAAAATATAAAGATTTATCTTGGATCAAAGTGGTTCTCAGTTTATGTACAAGAACTATTTTAATCATGTCAAGAGTTAAAGCTTAAGCAAATGTCTTCAGATTTGGTATTCTTGCCTAGCATAACAGCTGGATCTATCCAAAATGAGTGGGGTACATCCAGAGATGCCCAAACACAATGATATGCACTTACATTTCTAAGCCTCGATGCAATATATATATATATATATATATACATACACACACACACACACACACATATATGACTCAGAATCATTTTCACTGAGGTAAGGTAGTGTGGTGTGTCCCAGAAGTAATTTTTTTAAGCCCCAATGGCAGGTTTTAACATAACAGTAACTGAATAAAAGGGTACTGTTAGCTAACTGTAAAAGACTTTCTTTCAAAGATTTCAAATAGCATGCAGGATAATTAACCACTCCATTCCCTAACACAGTAATAGCAAGCAGTTACCACAATAATCAATCACTTCATCTCCTTCCACAGCCAACTTCTTAAAGATCTCAGCCAGCCAGTAATGGATTCCTTGAACTAGAGCCTACTCATTAGTTTCCTGCTCCCTATTTTTTGTTTCTGTTCCTCTAATCATCCAACAATAAAAACTCAAAGTAATACATATTGAAGTCTTTAGATTTGATTGTTAATAAGATCAGTGACAGATTAGAAGAAAGTCAAAGTAGATACTTAGAAATATATTCAAACAGTTCCAAAGAGAAACTAGATGGTTAGGCTCAATAACTTTTCCAATATATACAGAGCTGGGAACTGAGGGAGCTTTAAAAAAAAAAAGAGGAGGGAGAGAGCCCACAAGAATAAACAACTTCACCTCTTCAAAATTCCATTTTTTAAAAAAATTCTAAAGGACTCCAAAAATAGAAAACAGTTCTCTTATTCTTGTATCAAATGAAGACCACTGCAAAGAAACAGCCAAGAAAAGCTGTCACATAAAGGAAAACGGAAGAATAATTCAAGTAGGAACTTGGATGCAAGTTGAACTATCCTGATGGCATTTGTAGCACTTTCTCCTGCTCAGAAAAATACTTTGATATAAGAAATAACTTCTATTCATGTGAAAATGTAAAGGAGATGCTAAAGCAGTGCACAAAATGATCAAGACAGAAGTTTGGAGCTGAATCTAATATTCTCAGCACACCCACTGGTCATTTGGGGTTCGATCCCAGTATCTGGGATCAAAAGCATTTTATAAAATACGCTTAGTATTATTTTTCATTTCTCAGTCATTCAAAGATTTGATTCTAAATAAAATCAGTTTGCCACTGTCTGCCATGCAAGTTTTTAAGTATGTTAGGCATTTTATAATATTCACCAAGAAAGTGAGCATTTTGGATGCTTGTCTTATGGATAAGAATTCTGAATACCCGACTTTCCTTACTATCAAAAATTACATGTCCAGTAGTTCAACATCACAAAAAAATGGCATATAACTGCTTTTGATATCATTTTAAAATGCTATAAAGTTATGTGAGCTTGGTTAAAAACGCTATGATCAAAAGGGCTTCCCAGGTGGTGCTAGTGGTAAAGAAGCCACCAGCAATGCAGGAGATACAAGAGATGCAGGTTTGATCTCTGAGTCAGGAAGATCCCCTGGAGGAGGAAATGGCGACCCACTGCAGTATTCTTGCCTGGAAAATCCCATGGACGGAGGAGACTGGTGGGCTACAGTCCATGGGGTTTCAGAGTCGGACACAACCAAAGCAACCAAACACATCCTATCAAAAGCAAAAAATCACTTCCCAGAACACTAACTGCAGCACCAACTCAAATATTTCTCACATATTCATGATTCTCCAAGGAGAAAGCTCTCATAGAAGTTTCATCTCAATTCACTAGGAAACCCACCAACTCCACCTTGTCGACACACCCAGAGTCTGGCCACTTCCCAGCTCTCCCCTGCACCACCTCGGCCTGAGCCGCCTCCGTCGGTCTCCTGGATTGCTGCAACAGCCTCATCACTCCCATGCTTGCCTTGCTCTGTTCCCTGCCTTGGTCCAGTCTCAACACACCAGCCACTGACATCCTTGGGAAACGCAAGCCAGGTAATGACACTCCTCTTCTCAAAACCCTGAGAAGCCCCTTGTGGAGCCTTCAGCAGAGTCTCCAGGCACCCACATGATCTGGTCCTCTGTCCCCCCTCCTCCCCGTGTCTCCTCCTCCTCTTGGTTACTCTACTCCAGCATCCTGTAAAAACACAAACGCCTCAAGGCAGCTCTGGCCGCAGAGCCTTCGCCATGACTGTCCAGTCAGGATCTTCCTTATGTTCCAATTGGCAAATTTCTCCATCTGTTTAAATATATCTCCTTGATGAGGCCTGAAACTCAACACTTTAAAACTACGCAACATGCTACCCTTCTCTACCAGTACTCCTCATCTCTCTCCTTCTGCCCTTTTCTACTTCTTCCACCTTACGACATACTATACACTGTATGTGTGTGCACTCAGTAGCTCAGCTGTGTCTGGCTCTTTGCGACTCCACGGACCAACCCAGGGATGGAACCCAGGTCTCCGTCATTGCAGGGGAATTCTTTACCATCTGAGCCACGAGGGAAGCCCACATACTGTATAGCTTACATATTATCTCTATTGTTTACACTTCTCCCTCAAGTAAACTGTAAGCTTCATTAAGAGCAGGGACCTTTGTTTTTCATTGATATCCACATAGCCACTCAGAACAATGCCTAAAACACACTAATCATTAAACAACTGCAAGACATTCAACAAAATAATAAACGAGGGTGTCAAAATTCTCCAAAGGACAGCGTTTTCCTTGCGTTACGCTCTCCTTAATTCACACCAGCGTAAGTCTAAAGTGTTATGAAACAAAAGCAACAGTAAGCGGAGACCAGCACCGACTGGGGTGATTAAGACCGTCCGCAAGCGGAGCCACTGAACACTCAGTATACCAAACACTCAGAAGTGCACCGAGCTCAACCAGAATTTTATGGATGGGAACTATTTTCAAAAATCATGACGCTATTGTCAGTCTAAAAATGTGCAATTTAGTGATTTTAGAAAGCTCTCAAAACTGCTTACAATGTATTATGCTAGATAAGAGAGAGAGGAGAAAATGATAGCTGCTTCTTTGGACTTCAAAACAGATTTCTGCCTATTTTACCTATGACTTCTTTGTTTATCATAAATACACAGAATTGAAGAAAGATCATCAATTTGGTGGATACTGCTTATTTAAAGCTTACAAATACAGAAAGTGCAAATAAAGGAGAACCTGCTATATGTGGAAAAAGAAATAATGAGCAAATTAAATAACAAGGATTTAACTCTTCTCAAAAATTTTATTGTAAAAATTTTCAAACACATACATTATAATGAATAGTATGTGAATCCAAACGGATCATCACCCTATTTCATCAATGATTAATACATTGCTAATCTTAATTTTCACTCCCATCCAGACTATTTTGAAATAAATCTCAGACACCACATAACTTCAAATATAAATATTTTAATGTCTCTAAAAAAGCAACTTTAAAAAAAAATAAATAACAACATAACAAATTGACACCTTGAAAAATTTAACAATAAATCCTTAGAATCAAAACTTTATTCAATTGATGTTCACATTTCCCTGATTTTTTCCTAAAAGTTGTGCTATTATTGTTATTTTGCCTCGTAAACTATTTTATTTGAGGGGAAACACAACTAATCCATCCATACTTTCTGATTAGTTGATAGGTCTTCTTATGTTTCTTCTAATCTATAGGTTTTTAAATATTCTTTTCACATTCATACAAAAGTACTAAAATCTGAATGAATTTATGAAATACAATAAGTTTAATTGCATTTTCAAATAAACAATGTACCAAAAACTAAATTTGCATCTCAAAAAATCCCAGGGTCTAATGAGCACTTTAGGTTAATTTGTACTAAATGTAAAGCAACAATGTTTTCCAAGCTTTCCCTTTTTCACCAAAAGAAACAAAATTTCCAAAAATTTTAACTTGGACTTCCCCAGTGGTACAATGGATAAGAATCTGCCCGCCAATGCAGGGGACACAGGTTTAACCCTTGATCCAGGAAGATTCCACATGCCAAGGAGCAGCTCAACTGCGCACCAGGACTCCTGAGCCCACAGGCCGCAGCTGCTGAAGGCCGGACCCCAGAGCCCGTGCTCCGCAGTGAGAGGCCACCGCCACGAGGAGCCCACGCGCGGCAACTGGAGAGCAGACCCCGCCTGCCACAGCTAGAGGAAACCCACGCGCCGCGACGAAGCCAAAGTAAGTACATTAAGTGACGTGAACCATACAGTGAAAAAAGAAAACGCTAAGTCAAACAAAACTGTTCAAGTTTATGCTTATAAAAAATTATAACTTATTCTATAATAGGTTAGGAGTTAGCAATTTTTTTCGGCTAGAGGGCCAGACATTAAATAATTTAGGCTTTGTACCCAGATGTCTCGGATGCAACAGCTCCTTTGCAGAGCACAAGCAGCCACAGCCAATATGTACACAAGTGGGTGTGGCTGTGTTCCAAAAACTGTTATTGACAAAAACAGGCGGCAGACTAGATTTGTCCCATAGGCCGTAGTTTGACAACCTTTGTTCTAGATGGTAAGGCCTATCCAAGTTACACCACATCATCATGGAGGAGAAAAGAGTGAAAATATACTTTTATAAGTAAAATCAACTTGGAAAAATAGGGCACAGTTTATGACAACAGTTCCACCAAATGTATGAAGGTATCAAATATTCAGCTAGTCTGACCAAACACCAATACTTAAATAATGCATCATGTCATGCTGAAAAGAACCAGAAAATTAAAATATAAAAGATTATCAGCTAATAGAAATACCATTCCTCCTAAAATTCTGCTGAGGGGTTTTTTCCTTTTAAGAAAGCAATAAGAGTTTACAAAATTCTAACAACTTTAGATGCAGCTGAAACAAATACACTCCCTGTCTTCCTCCATGAAGTATACAGACAGATGAACTTTTTATTTGAAGACTTCTTAGAAAACACCCAATGCTTTGCTGCCCCCATAGTTACCTGCCTCTTCAATAGATGACACCAGAAGACCATGGTTTCTAAGTTTTCCGTCTGCTTTTGATAGTTTTTATATCTCTATATCTAGCACACAGGAATTAAACAATAAATATTTGCTGAATGAAGGAATGATAAGTGAATGAATAACTAAATGGATGTAAACAGCTATTTCTTGCTATTATAAAAGAGTTTTACTGCCTTGTTATGAGTTCTAGTCTGCTGCTTCTAATGTGATACGGAAGGACTCCATAAAATTTCAATAGTATAACAAGTCAAGTAAGGTAGTCAGTTTCTTCATCTACAAAATGTACGTTATCCTCATAAATCATTTTATGATATTATGAGATAATGTATATGAATCACATAAAACAGTGCCTCTCACAGTGTATGAATGCAATAAGCGTCAACTATTATCATTACAGAAATTATATACTAGACTTTTTAGGGTTGTGTGTAAACAAACTTAAAGTAAAAACATGATAAATTTAATTTCATTTATTTAGGATACTCAGGAGGCTTCCCTGGTGGCTCAGACGGTAAAGAATCTACCTGTGATGCAGGAGACCCAGGCTCAATGCCTGGATAGGGAAGATGCCCTGGAGGAGGAAATGGCAACCCACTCCAGTGTTCTTGCCTGGAGAACTCCATGGAGAGAGGAGCCTAGTGGCTAAAGTCCATGGGGTTGCAAAGAATCAGACATGACTGAGCAACTAACACACACACAGAATACTCAGGGAATCTGGGTTTTTTCCAACTACTGCAGGTACGCAGTACCTGCAGAGATTTCTGGAGAGATTTCTGCTTTTGGACAAGATGGAGTAACAAGGAATACATTTACACTCTTGCCTGAACCAATGGGGGAAAAAATCAGACAAAATACAGAAAACTACAGTTTTCACACATTAGACAGTAGGCAGCACGGGACAGTGATCCGTGAGAGCAAGGAAACAAACGGGGTAAAGCTTGTGACGGCCCCGCTTACTGCCTGGAGAGTTTCCTGCCACAGCACAGGAACTCAGAGCAGGAACCCTGCGGCCTCTGTGAGCTGAAGACAGAGGGCTGGGCAGCCAGAGACCCCAGGGGGCCAGGCTTCACAGGGCAGAAACCCAGGGAAGAGAGAGCCACACAGGGAAAGGACTCCGAAAACGTGCAGAGTCCCTCCAGGCTTCAGCGGAGTACAGATCAGTGTAAGCTTAAAAGGAAATCATCAAAGTCTGGGAAAGAATAACACGAACATTTTAGAGGAAACAATCCCCAAGTTCACCTAGGGCCAGGAACAGCTCCTGTTCCCACTAGTCACACTAAAAAAATAAAACCTCATTCTGGTTGCATCTGTTACAGTACTCAGAAGGGTTTTGCCTAGCAGCAAAGCAAAATTAGCTCAAGGCTAAATGCTTCTCTAGTTCGTGTAACAAAGTATAAAGCAAGGCCTGAAAGGATGACGCTGTCTCTAAATATTAAAGTACAATCCTAGAATTAAAGTACAAAAATATCCAACACCAAATAAGGCAAATCTCACAATGTGTGGAATCTAATAAAAAAAATTACCAAATGTGAAGAAGCAGGAAAATGTAACCTATAATGAGAAAAATCATTCCATTGAAAACCCAGAAATGACCAAGATGATAGAATTAGTAAACAAAGATATTAAAAGTTACTATAATTGTATTCATATGCTCAAGAAGTTACAGGAAATATTAAACATGTTAACCAGATACACAGAATAGATTTTTTTTAAAGACACAAACCAAACTTCTGGAGATAAAAACTACAATGTCAGAAATGAAAAATAAACCAGATGGGATTAACAAGTGACTAAGTATTGCCAAAAAATAATTAGTAAACTTGAAAACAGCAGTAGAAATTATTCAAAATGAAACAAAGAGAAAAATGAATGGGAAAAATAAAAAAAATTATCAGTACCACTATGAGAGGTCAAATACACATGTAAACTGGAATCCTAGAAGACAGAAGAGGAGGGATCAGGAAAAACACATCTGAAGAAATAACAGCCAAAAATCTTTCCAAATTTGATGAAATATATCGCTACATATCCAGGAAGCAAAATGAACACAAACCAAAGACATTACAAGAAAACTACAGACCAAAGTCTCTCATAAACACAGATGCAAAAAGTATTTACAAAAGTTAGTAAATTGGATCCAGTAACATATAAAAGGATAATACATTGTAACCAAGTGGAATTTATTCCAGGAATGCAACTTTTACTTTAAGAGTCAAAAATCACCCAATCACTGTATCGACTGACTAAATAAGAAAGATCATCACAAATAGATACAGAGAAGTATTTGAAAAAGTACAATACCCATTCCTATTAAAAATTTTCAGCACATTAGGAAAAGAAGGGAACTTTCTCAACATGATAGAGAGTATCTATGATAAACCTATAGCAGCCATAATGTGCGTGAAAGTGTTAGTCGTTCAGTCATGTCTGACTCTTTGCAACCCCATGGACTGTGTAGCCTGCCAGGCTCCTCTGTCTATGGAATTTTCCAGGCAAGAATACTGGAGGTGGTTGCCCCTTACTCCAGAGGATCTTCCTGACCCAGGGATCAAACCCGTGTCTCGCGTATTGCAGGCAGATGCTTAGCATCTGAGCCATGAGGGAAGCCCGTCATATCTAAGGGTAAAGAACAAATGCATCCTCCCTAAGATTACAAATAAAACAAGGGTGTTCACTCTCACACTTCTATTTCACATTGCATAGGAGGTGCGAGCCAGTGCAATAAGGAAAAAGAAATTAATTAAAGGAATGTACATTAAAAAGGAAGAAATAAAAGTATTTTTATTCCCAGAAGACAGAATTATCTATGTACAAAACTTTATGGAATCTATAAAAACAAAATGAGAACAAATGAATTTAGCAAATTTCCAAGCCAGAATATCAATATAAGGAAATCAATTATATATCTACATTGGTAAGGAACAATTGGTACTTAACTTTTAAAATGTGCAAGTTATCACAGCATCAAAAAGAAACACTTAAGTATAAATTTTTTAAAGCTGTGCAAAATCTGTACACTGAAAATTATAAAACACTGTTCGGAGAGGTTAAAGAAGACCTTAAAAAATGGTTTAAGTTAAAAACCTAATCAAAATTCTAGCAGGTTATTCAAAGAAACTGACAGGATAATTCTAAAATTCACATGAAAATGCAAAATGCCTAAAATGGTCAAGGCAATTTTGAAAACAAAAAATAAAGCCGAAGAACAATGTGAGAAAATTAGATCACTAATTCCAAACAACTATAGGATCACCTTATGACATTATTTTAATACAGAGATGGCCATAGCTTTTTCACATATATTTCATCTTTGTAAAATATAAAAACGCTACACGTATCCCCTGTGATAACTGCCTAATCTTGTTCCTTCCTTCCTCCTTCCTAGAGGTAATTATGGTGAGCCTCGTGACCTTCTTTCCAGAACTTTTTTGCACATCTATGTACATGTCTATGTAGACTTACAAAATCAGAGTGCTGGCACATCTTGGAGATACTGCAGGTTCAGTTCCAGACCACCACAATTAAATGAAAATCACAATAAAGCAAGTCACACAAATTTTCTGATTTGCCAGTTCATATGTTTACACTATACTGTATTCTATTAAGACTGCGATAGCACTATGCTTAAAATAATACTGTACACACCTTAATTTAAAAACAGTATATCACTAAAAAATGCTAAGCATCATCTGAGCCCGCAGCAAGTCACAGTAGCAAACAACACTAAACATGACTGATCACAGGGCACCATAACAACCATAATAATGAAAACGTCTGAAATCTTGTGAGTTACCAAAATGTAACAGAGACATCAGGTGACCAAATGCAGTTGGAAAAATGGCTCAAAGCACAACTACCACAAACCTTCAATTTGTAAAAAAAAAAAAAAATACAGTATCTGTAAAGCACAATAAAATGAGGTATGTTGTGTTGTATGTGTTTACTACCATAAAGGAATAGATGAGAATGAGAAAAGCTTAACTTCTGGACAGCGGTAACCTAGGGCAGGGCCAGAGATGGGCCGGGGTATGAGGATGGGTCAGCAGAAGGATAAGGATGCCGTTAGAAAGGATCACATCCACGCAGCTTCGAGTCTCTTGGTAATGTTTTGTTTTCTTAACCTGGCTGGCAGGAAACAGGGACACCTTGAATATATTTGGGTAAAAAGATTTCAAGACTTTTCAAAACTATAATATTTTCTATTACTTGAAAGTCAAATACAGTGATCCCCATAGAAGCACTGTCACAACTTTGAATACAGGATATTCACGTAGCCTTCACAGCCAGGCATACTGAACATGTATGGTACTGAAGACAGTAAGTGTAAGACAGTACTGAGGCATAATCGTTAATATTATTATGCGTGTTACGTGAAGAACAGTACGGAGGTGCCTTAAAAAACTACCGAGCTACCATATGACCGTGTAATCCCACTCCTAGGTACATATCCAGAGAAAAAGATGAGCCAAAAGGATACATGCACCCCAATGTTCACTGCGGCACTGTTTACAACAGCCGGGACATGGAGCAGCCTAAATGTCCATGCATATTTCACTTCAATAAGTGAACCACAAAACATTACATATATTTTAAATGTACTGATGTTGAAAAAATCTCTAAGACATCCTATTTAAAGAAAAAAAGAAAGTTTCGAAATAATATGTACATTTATTTTTTAAAATATGCATAACTCTGTTTACAATGGCTAAGACATGGAAAGAACCTAAATGTCCACTGACAGAAGAATGGATAAAGAAGGTGTGTGTGTGTGTGTGTGTGTGTGTGTGTGTGTGTGATGGAATATTACTCAGCTGTTAAAAACAATGAAATAACGTCATTTGCGGCAACATGGATGGACCTAGACAGTGTCATCCTGAGTGAAGTAAGTCAGACAGAGAAGGAGAAGTATTGTACGACATCCCATATATGTGGAATCTAAAAAGAAATGACACAAATGAACTTACTTACAAAACAAGAAGAGACTCACAGACTTAGAAACTGAACTTGTGGTTGCCAGGGGAAGGAATAGTTGGGGAGTTTGGGATGGTCATGTGCATGCTGCGATATTTAAAATGGGTAACCAACAAGGACCTATTGTATAGTACATGGAACTCGGCTCAGTTTGATCAGGCCGCCTGGATGGGAGGGGATTTTGGGGAAGAACTGACACATGTGTATATATATATACGGCTAAGTCCTTTCGCTGTGCACCTAAAACTACCACAACATTGTTAATCAGCTATACCCCAACACAAAATAAAAAGTTCAAAATAAAAAATATTTTAAAGTCGATAAAATGTGTCATTAGGCATGTTAACAGGATGTGATTACATTTTGCAAACAGAGAAATTTACAAAACTATATAAGGGTGAAATACAGTGGTGAGGATTTGCTTTAAAATACTATAGGAAAGAGATAGGTGCATGAGACAGATAAAGGGCAAAAATATTAATTATTGGAGCTAGATGATAGGTTTGTGCAGGCTCTTTACAATAGTCAAGTTCAAAGTTTTTTTTAACAAAAATTATATTTTAACCCTGCAGAAAAGATGTAGTCTTACTAGTGTTAGTCTCACAATGTGTTTCTCCAGAAGAGTAAAATTAAGTACTTTTATTCTGAGAACTTCTCAATAAAATGAGTTTAGACTCTGGACTCAAACATGTAAGATATTTTTAAAGTCCTATAATAAAAAGACCCCGGTTGAGCACTTACTAACAGCAAAAGCATCTCTACAATCAACTACAAAACCTAAATTAACTCTGATCTCTTTTGTGCATTAATCCATAATATTCTCTTCCATCCGGAGCTCTCTCTTGAAACAAAATGTTTCGAGATCACAGACCAAAGAGTGTCGTCCTCTCAAAGGCAAGCTACTGCTGATGTGTAACCAACAGCATCAGGCTTCTGTGGATAAAAATAGCCTTCAAACACTGCATGCACCAAAGACCAAAGTCCCGGGGAAAGAGGAAGAAGAACAAAGCAGTTACCAGGGAGGAATTCGGCCGGCTGAGAGTTTGCCCTTCTGCCCTTCACACAAGAGTCTGTTTGCAACTGAGACTGGGTTCTTGATTCCTATAAAATAAAATCAGCAGAAAGTGAAATCAGAAAGTCTTCAAGTTTCCCACTCAATTTTGTGCCTGTTTCAGTAAGACAACTTTTAAGTATCAATATCTTGGAAAACTTTCTATAAATATAATAATGAAAACTGTTATTTATCATGAACAATAAGGAGCAAATCAAATATATGAATACCTATAGACATAAGAACAGAATAAACATAAAAACATACATTCTCATTTTATCATGTGCTATAGCAGCAAAGACTGAATTTGAAGTAACACAAACTTAAATTAGGTTCCTTTTTAATAGATTTCAGGATAGAATCAAAAATTTAACTGGAAATTTGCCATCTATTATGAAAACCATGAATTTCCTCTAAGGAATACACCTGACTACAAACAGCTTCAAATTTCTCCTTAGGGAGAAAAATTGACAGACAAAATTTTTAAATCTCACCTGCAAGAAAGAATAAAGTCCTACAAATGGGGAGAGAGTGGGGAGAAGAGGCCAAAGACATACAAGATTGAGACTGATGTGGCTAGGATCGCTTCCAGGAGGGAAAACAAAATGAAGAGTGAGAAAAGGATGCTTCTCCAGAGGAAGAATAGGATAGGAGGTACTAGCATGAAAAAGAATTGCCAGGGTGAAAATAACAATGACAGATATGACAATGATTATGACAGAAGACAGTGACAGTAACTTAGGATCCAGTATGTGCCAGGCCCAGTGCCAAACCTTTACATGTATCAGACTATTTAATTGACACTTCACCTGTATCACATAAGTATAGCTTTAACTCTATATGATTACTGAGGAAACATTTGCAAAGGTTAAGTTACCTGCCCAGGATCACATGCTGATATTTTAACAGAGGAAGCTAATGACCACACCCTTAACCACTAAGTTATAGTCTCAGGACACTATTAATACAAAAAAAAAAACCAAAAAAACAGGATATAAAGAGACTGAAAAACCTCAGATTAAACAACAGATTGACTTAAAACTAGATATTTAGCTAACACCAAAAACTACTGTCCCCCCACTAGAAAAGGATAAACTATCAAAAGAAGAAAAACTCAGATCTCTGTACAAAGCTCTTAAATTTATTTCTGTGTCTGATGATTCAGTGGTATAAAGACATTAATTAACTGATAAATTAACAAAAATTCAAAGCTATAAATTCACCATCAAAGCTTCAAAAGGATAACTATGATGTATGAAAAACTGACTCTGAAATTCACCAGGTAAACTTCATTTAAAAAAAAAAAATGAAGAGGCACTCATCTTACAAAATACCATTTTCTTATTAAAAGCTATTGTAATTGAGTGTGGTTTGTGTACAAAATGGACAAATATATCAATGGAACAGAACAAAGCTAAAGTTGAGACACAGACATGTGTGAATGAGGATATTTAATACATAATACAGACAGTATTTCAAATGTAGGAAAGGATGGACTGTATATGAGAGGTAGACAGAACAGACAGCGATGACGGTCAGACTGTTTTATAACTGTACCAGCTATCAGTTGACTGCTTTGCAGCTACAAATGCACCCTTGGTTGCCTGACGGGTAACAGCGGGCATGGGCCATCAAACCCGTGGCTGTGGCCAGCTTGCACACCGTCAGCGTGGTCAGTAGAGGGCCCTGGAGACAGCCGCGGCGGCCGGGCTCCTCGAGCGCACAGGATTCACGCCATGTGGCCCACACGGCTCTCTCCAGAGCCCAGGGCCTGTGGGGTGCAGCTTTCTGCAGCATTTGCCCACCACATGCTTCCCAGACAGCCCAGAAAGAAAAGGACCATCATCACGGATCCCCACGCCTTCTCCTCAGTCCCACACACAGCAGAGTACCCTGTGGGGCTGGCTGTCTAGGGAGCCAAAACCCCAGCGCTCATCCTAGGAACGGAGGTGTCCCTCCCACGGCTCCCTGGGCTCTGCGCGCCCACCGGCCAGTCTGAGCCCACAGGATGGTTTCTGCTCCCACAGGACGACGGCCTGGGTGACGCAGCAACTTCCCTGCCAGACAGCAGGCTGCAGCCACACCTGGTTCAGTGAGGTCCGAACTTCCTTCCACGTTTTCCTTACGTGGGTATTTCCCCTCTGCCCTTTACGTTAAGCTTCTCCTGTTTAACTGCTGTGTGGTTCCTGTCTCCTAGCTGGACCCAGTCTGATACAACAAATTCGGCAAATGACTAAATCTCTCCTGTGTCTCAGAGTCCTCAATTATAAAATGGGGATAAAAGTACTGATCTCAGAAAGTTATCCTGAGAACTAAATGGTTTAACACACATGAACTACTGGAGGACAATGCATGGTATGTAATAGTCACCCAATAAATGGTTGTTGTTACTCAATAGACTATACAGGGACAATTTGTTGATCATTTCAGAAACTGATCAACAAACAGTGCATTCAAAAAGCCAATGAAAAATAAATTACATGTATATTTGAAGAATATGTAAGTGACTGCACTTACAATTATGACTGGGAGCTGACCGTGGCTCAGATCATGAACTCCTTATTGCCAAACTCAGACTTAAATTGAAGAAAGTAGGGAAAATCACTAGACCATTCAGGTATGACCTAAATCAAATCCCTTATGATTATACAGTGGAAGTGACAAATAGATTCAAGGGATTAGATCTGAAAGACAGAGTGCCTGAAGAACTATGGATGGAGGTTCGTGACATTGTACAGGAGACAGTGATCAAGACCATCCCCAAGAAAAAGAAAGGCAAAAAGGCAAAATGGTTGTCTGAGGAGGCCTTACAAAAAGCTATAAAAAGAAGAGAAGTGAAACGCAAAGGGAAAAAGGAAAGATATATCCATTTGAATGCAGAGTTCCAAAGAATAGCAAGGAGAGATAAAAATGCCTTCCTCAGTGATCGGTGCAAAGAAATAGAGGAAAAAA